>NW_024081316.1:692443-770292 GCF_003009895.1 Hyaena hyaena
ACACTTAGGCTCTTTCCATGTTTTAGCTATTGTGGAGAGTGCTGCTATGAACATTGGGGTCCATGTGCTCCTATGCATCAGCATTCCTATATCCCTTGGGTAAATTCCTAGCAGTACTATTGCTGGGTCATAGGGGAGTTCTATTGTTAGTTTTTCAAGGAACCTCCACACTGTTTTCTAGAGGGGCTACACCAGTTTACATTCCCACCAACAGTGTAGGAGGGTGCCCATTTCTCCATATCCTCGCCAGCATCTAGAGTCCTCTGATTTGCTCATTTTAGCCACTCTGACTGGCATGAGGTGGTATCTCAGTGTGGTTTTGATTTGTGTTTCCCTGATGAGGATGGATGCTGAGCATCGTTTCATGTGTCTGTTGGCCATCTGGATGTCCTCTTTGGAGAAGTGTCTGTTCATATCTTCTGCCCATTTCTTCACTGGGTTGTTTGTTTTTCCGGTGTGGAGTTTGGTGAGTTTCTTATAGATTTCGGATACTAGCCCTTTATCTGATTTGCAACTATCTTTTCCCATTCCGTTGGTTGCCTATTAGTTTTATGGATTGTTTCCTTTACCATGCAGCATCTTTTAATCTTGATGAGGTCCCAGTAGTTTATTTTTGCTCTTGATTCTTTTGCTTTTGGGGATGTGTCAAGTAAGAAATTGCTGCGGTGGAGGTCAACGAGGTTGTTTCCTGCTTTCTCCTCTAGGGTTTTGATGGTTTCCTGTCTCACATTCAGGTCCTTGATCCATTTTGAGTTTATTTTTGTGTATGGTGTGAGAAAATGATCTACTTTTATTCTTCTGCATGTTGTTGTCCAGTTCTCCTAGCACCATCTGTTAAAGAGGCTGTCTTTTTTTCCATTGGATATTCTTTCCTGCTTTGTCAAAGATTAGTTGGCTGTATACTTTTGGGTCCACTTCTCAGTTCTCAATTCTATTCCATTGGTCTATGTGTCTGTTTTTGTGTCAATACCATACTGTCTTGCTGATGACAGCTTTGTAGTAGAGGCTAAAGTCTGGGATAGTGATGCCTCCCATTTTGGTTTTATTCTTCAATATTTGGCTATTTGGAGTCTTTTGTGGTTCCATACAAATTTTAGGATAGTTTGTTCTAGTTTTGAGAAGTATGCTGGTGTGATTTTGATTGGGATTGCATTGAATGTGTAGATTGCTTTGGGTAGTAATGACATTTTAACTATATTTATTCTTCCAATCCATGAGCATGGAATGCTTTTCCATTTCTTTGTGTCTTCTTCAATTTCCTTCATAAGTTTTCTATAATTTTCATCATACAGATAGATCTCTTATATCCTTGGTTAGGTTTATTCCTAGGTATATTATGGTTTTTTGTGCAATTGTGAATTGGATCAATTTCTTGATTTCTCTTTCTGTTGCTTCATTGTTGGTGTATAAAAATGCAACTGATTTCTGTATGTTGATTTTGCACCCTGCAACTTTGCTGAATTCTTGGATCAGTTCTAGTAGGCTTCTGGTGGAGTCTGTCGGGTTTTCTATGTAAAGTATCATGTCGTCTGTAAAAAGTGAAAGTTTGACTTCTTTGCCAATTCTGATGCCTTTTATTTCCTTTTGTTGTCTGATGGCTGATGCTAGAACTTCGAGCACTACGTTAAACAACAGTGGTGAGAGTGGACATCCCTGTCGTGTTCCTGACCTCAGGGGGAAAGCTCTCAGGTTTTCTCTGTTGATGATGATGTTAGCTGTGGGCTTCTCATAGATGACGTTCATGATGTTTAAATAAGTTCCTTCTATCCCGACTTTCGGGGGTCTTTATTAAGAAGAGATGCTGTTTATTCCAGGCCAGGCTTCGTTTCCAGATCCCAGTCTACTGCCCCACTGAAACTGCCAGAGACACAAACTCACAGGTGAGCCCTTCAGGGCAGTCCCAAGCCTCTTGCCTTCCCCTGGGGATTGAGCCAGAAGCCACTGATCCTGTTTCCTCCAGTTTGGGTTGGCGAGCGAGAAGCAGTTTCATCCGGGGGTCCCTTGGGACGAGTGTGTCCCGCCTAGGGTCAGCTGGAGAGCAGGAAGCTGGGTCCCTCTGTGTCTCATCGTCCGAAACATGAACTCTCTCGGGCAAATCTCCAAGTTTTAAGCCCTTCACCTCCCCTCTAGGGATCCAGCCAAGGCAGAAGCACAAAGGTGTGGCTGCCGCTCTTCCCCTCCAGTCTGAGCTGGCATGCAGGGAGCGCGCAGAGAGCAATTTCCCCAGGGGTCGCCTGGGACGAATGTGTCCCGCCTAGGGTCAGCTGGAGAGCAGGAAACCAGGTCCCTCTGTGTCCCCAGGGGAGGTTTTTTCTGTTTCCCAGCAACAGAGACAGTGTCTTGAGCAGTTTCGGCCACTCTCTTTCCCCCTCTAAACTCCCTGCAGAGGGGAATCGCCCCCGTCCCTCTGTGTCTCTGGTCCTGGCCCAATTTTATCTTCCCCAGTTCACACTCGCACTAGAAGGCTTTCTCAGCGGACTCTGTCTCCTTTTCCTCCCAAATGCCTGGATTCTGTGAGGGTTCCTATGGCTTCAGGCCTTCTCCATGCGAGATATGGGAGCTAGTGCAAGGTACGGAGTTCCCTACTTCTCTGCCTTCTTGCCCCTTTCCTGAATCAGGGTTTTCATATTCTTTGGATGAATACCTAAAGTGCGATTACTGGATTGTAGGATAGTTCTATTTATAACTTTTTGAGGAATCTCCACACTGTCTTCCACAGTGGCTGCACAAGTTTGTTTTCCCACCAACAGTGCAGGATGGTTCTTTTTTTTCTGCACACCCCTGCCAATGCTTGTTGTTTCTTGTGTTTTTTATTTTTAGCCATTCTGACATGCATGATGGTATCTCATTGTAGTTTTGACTTACATTTCCCTGATGATGAGTGATATTCAGCATCTTTCCATGTATCTATTGGCCATCTTTATGTCTTCTTTGTAGAAATGTCTATTTATGTCTTCTGCCTAGTTTTGAATTGGATTTTCTTTTTTGTTGTTATATATTTTGGATACTACCCCTTTACTAGATATATCATTAGCAAATATCTTCTCCCATTCATAGGTTGCCTTTGAGTTTTGTTGATTGTTTCCCTCACTGTGCAGAAACTTTCTATGTTAATATAATCCTAATAGTTTATTTTTGCTTTTGTTTCCCTTGTCTTAGGAGACATATCTAGAAAGATGTTGTTATGGCCAATGTTAGAGAAATTACTTCCTGTGCTCTCTTCTAGGATTTTTATAGTTTCAGGTCTCACACTTAGGCCCTTAATCCATTTTGAGTTCATTATTTTTGTATAGGGTAAAGAAAGTGGTCCAGTTTCATTCTTTTGCATATAACTGTCTAGTTTTCCCAATTCCATTTGTTGAAAAGACTCTCTTTTTTCCATTGAATATTCTAGCCTCTTTTGTCAAAGATTAATTGGCCATATAGTTTTGGGTTTATTTCTCGCTTTGTATTCTGTTCTGCTGACCTGTGTGTCATTTGTTGTGCCAATACCATACTGTTTTGATTATTGCAGTTTTGTAATATAACTTGAAGTCTAGAATCGTGATACCTCAGGTTTTGTTTTTCTTTTTCAAGATTGCTTTGGCTATTTGGGGTCTTTTGTGATTGCATGCACATTTTAGATTGTTTTTTCTAGTTCTTTCAAAAATGCTGTTGGCATTTTGATAGGGATTGCATTAAATGTGTAGATTGCTTTGGGTAATATAGACATTTTAATAATATTTGTTCTTCCAGTCCATGAGCATGGAATATCTTTCCATTTCTTTATGTCATCTTCAATTTCTTTCATCAATGTTTTATAATTTTCAGAGTACAGGTCTTTTACCTCACCAGTTAAGTTTATTCCTCAGTATTTTATTATTTTTGGTACAATTGTAAGTGAGATTGTTTTCTTAATTTCTCTTTCTGCTGCTTCATTATTAGTGTACAGAAATGTAATGAATACATTGATTTTGTATCTGTGATCTTCCGAATTCATTTATCAGTTCTAGTAGTTTTTTGGTGGAGTCATTATGGTTTTCTATATGTAGTATCATGTCATCTGCAATAGTGACAGTTTTACTTCTTCTTACTGATCTGGTTGCCTTTTATACCTTTTTCTTGCCTGATTGCTGTAGCTAAGACTTCCAGTACTATGTTGAATAAAAATGGTGAGAATGGGATCCTTCTCTTGTTCCTGACCTTAGGAAGAAGCTCTCTCAGTTTTTCACCATTGAGTATTATGTTAGCTATAAGATTTTCATATACAGCCTTTATTATTTTGAGATATGTTCCCTCTGAAACTATTTTGTTCAGATATTTTTTATCATGAATTGATGTTATAGTTTGTCAATGCTTTTTATGTATCTTTGAAATGATCATATCATTTTTATCTTTTCTCTTATTGGTGTCCTTATCACACTGATTCATTTGTCTATATTGAACTATAAAAGGGTCAATTTTATTGTGTGTGCATTATATAGCAATACAAATAAATCTTGACAAATAGTCCTTTCTACATGAGTGTCCCACATCCAGGTACCAAATTAGATTCCCATTTCTTATCTCTTTGAATGGCGCTAATCTCCATAGAGATACTCAAGCTGAAAAACTGGGAATCATTGTTTACATTTTTCTTCTATCCCTGAATTCAATCAAAGAGATCTTTTAATTTGGCCTTCTTAAATCTTTTGTATCTCTTCTCTCCATTGGCATTATCCCATTTTAGGCTCATATCCTCTAGATCTTTCTTAACATTTATCATCATTCATTCACTCAGCAAATAGTCACCAAATGCCTGTTATATGACAGGCTGTGTTGTTGGTACATGTCATGCATAAGGGAATAAAATGTGCAAATATCTACCCTTGAGAAGCCCATATTCTAGCTGGCAGAGAAAAATACAAACATAAAGTATAGTAAATAAGTTCATTATTATATCATAAAAGGTAGTAAGTACTACAGAATAAAACAGAGTAAGGGTGAGTCAAGAGTGCTAGTGGGTAATGGGATTGCTATTTAAAATTAAAGAGCTCAAGGAAGGTCTTATAAAAATGTTTTATTTGGAGCTTCTGCACAGCCAAGGAAACAACCCAGAAAACTAATAGGCAACCAACGGAATGGGAAAAGATAGTTGCAAATGACATATCAGATAAAGGGTTAATATCCAGAATCTATAAGGAACTCACCAAACTACACGCCCGAAAAACAAACAACCCAGTGAAGAAATGGGCAGAAGACATGAACAGACACTTCTCCAAAGAGGACATCCAGATGGCCAACAGACACATGAAACGATGCTCAGCATCCCTCCTCATCAGGGAAACACAAATCAAAACCACACTGAGATACCACCTCATGCCAGTCAGAGTGGCTAAAATGAGCAAATCAGAGAACTCTAGATGCTGGCAAGGATGTGGAGAAACGGGCACCCTCCTACACTGTTGGTGGGAATGTAAACTGGTACAGCCCCTCTGGAAAACAGTGTGGAGGTTCCTCAGGAAACTAACAATAGAACTCCCTTATGACCCAGCAATAGCACTGCTAGGAATTTACCCAAGGGATACAGAAATGCTGAGGCATAGGAGCACATGGACCCCAATGTTCATAGCAGCACTCTCCACAATAGCTAAAACATGGAAAGAGCCTAAGTGTCCATCAACAGATGAATGGATCAAGAAGATGTGGTTTATCTATACCATGGAATACTACATGGCAATGAGAAACAATGAAATCTGGCCATGTGTAGCAACATGGATGGACCTTGAGGGTGTTATGCTGAGCGAAATAAGTCAGGCAGAGAAGGACAAATATCATATGTTTGCACGTATAGGAGGATTAGGAGGAACTTGACGGAGGAACAACGGGGAGAAGAAGGGCGGAAATGGTGGGGGAAAGGGAGAGAGGCAAACCATGAGAGACTCTTGAATGCTGACAAAAACTGAGGACTGATGGATGTGGGGGGGAGGGGGGGATGGGCATGGAGGAGGGCACTTTGGGGATGAGCACTGAGTGTTATGTAGAAACTAATTTGACAATAAACTATTTGTAAAAAAAATAAAAAAAAATAAAAAAAAATAAAAAAAATATAAAAAAAAATGTTTTATTTGGGCAAAGACTAAAATGAAGTGAAGGCGCATCTAGAGGAATACATGGAGATGTCTAGAGGAAAAAGAGTCTCAGAAGAAGAAACAACCAATACAAAAATATTAAGAGGAAGTATGTCTGGAGAATTTGAGGATTGACTAGGTAGGATACCAGAATGGCTGAAGCACAGTGACTAATGAAGAGAAAGCAGGTGAAGTTAGAGAGGTAATGGAGAGGAAAGTTAAGTAGTATCTTTCAGTAGATATTTCAGTACTTGAAATATCTTGGCTGTTACTCAGAGTTTGAGCAAAGCACGATTTAAATTTTTTTTAATGTTTATTTTTTTAAGAGAGAGAGATAGAGTGTGAGCAGGGGAGGGGTAGAGACAGAAAGGGGCACAGAATTTGAAGCAGGCTCCAGGCTCCAAGCTGTCAGTGCAGAGCTCAACATGGGGCTTGAACCACAGACTGTGAGATCATGACCTGAGCTGAGGTCAGACACATTAACTGACTGGCCCACCCAAGCATTCCAAGCAAAGCATGGTTGAAGTTTTAAGAGAATTGTTCTAGTGCTGAATACAGGTTTTCTGAGGATAAGAGTAATAGCAGAGAGACATGTTAAGAGGTTTTTGAAATAGAAGATTATGGTAGCAGTGGAGGTGGCTGGAAATAAGGGGATTCTAGTCATATAATGACAGTAGAGCTATAGGATTTGCTTATGGATTAGATGTGAGGTGTGAAAGACAGAGAGTAGCCAGGTGGTCTGCGAGAGTTTTAGTCTGAGCTACTAGACAAATGGAGATACTGCCTAAGATGGGGAAGGCTGCTGATGAAATTAGGCATTTTGGGGGTAAGACCAGGCACTGAGCTTCAGACATGTTAAGTTTGAAATGTCTTTTAGATGTCTCAGTGGAGGTTTTTATAAGGTAGTTTCATATGTGAGCCTGCAATGTGGAGGAAGAGGCTGAGATTTACATATATTAGTGAGGCATCAGCATGTAGATGATATGAGTATACAGACAGACGACAAGGGGATCAAAGGCAGTACCCCTAGGACAATCTAATATAAAGGGAACAGACCAAAAAACAGTGAGAAGAGGTGAAACAGACCAAAAAGCAGTGACTAGTGAGGTAGAGAGAAAACCAAGAAAACTGTGTGCTCTGGAGGCAAGGTCAAGAAAAAATGTATAAAAAGTGGATTTATAACACAGTATCCTTACTGATAGGTCACTTACGATGAAGAGTGAGAATTGACCATCAGATTTTAGCAAACCAATTTCTATGTGGTGGTGGGGCTTAAAGCTCAGCTGAAGTATGTTTACAGAAAGAAACTTAGAGGAGAGGAGTTGGTACAGCGAGTACTGACAACTCTTATGAGATGTGCTACAACCAGGAACCAAGAAACACGGAAGTAGTTGGTGGAGAAAGTGGGTGAAGAGGAGACTGAAACTGGGAAGAGTATCAGCGTATTTGTATGCTGAACGCAATGATCCATGGGTGAAGAAAAATGTCTTGGGAGACTGAGACTGAGAACTTCTCTGAGTTGGTGAGAGAGAATGGGATCTAGATATGGAAGGGATTGGCTTTAGGTGGGAGCACAGCAAGTTCATCTCTGGAGCCAGGTGTGCAGACACTGAGGGTAAGTATACGCTGAGAGTCTCTGAAAGTTCTCTTTTTTGAATGCTTCTGTTTTCTCAGTGAAGTTGGAAGCAAGGTCAGCAGCATCTGACCAGTGGGGTGGTGGTATGAGGGAAGAGAAGTAATGAAATAGTATCTAGGGCAGAGGAAGGATGAGTGGATATGAAGCATGATTTCTGGACAGCACAAAGAGCCCATTTGAGGTTTCTGGTCATGAATATCAAATGAGATCCACCATTGAAACTCTCTCTCACTAGTCTGTTTGCTCCACATTTGCCTTATTCACAGAGCACCAGACGGTCCTCAGCACACAAGCAGCCACCCACCCCACCCTGCCTCTAGTCTCACCTCCCTCTAATTCATTCTCCACACAGCTGTCTGAGAGATTATTCTGAAACAACTTCATTCCTCTGCCTATAGTTTCACACATGTGGCTTCCCATAGACCTGAGAGTAAAGCCTAAACTTTTTACTGCAATATAGGAACTCTTCAGAGTCTGGTCTCCGGATAGATTTCACACTCACCTATTGTGTTTACCCTCAGATCCCCTGACACTAGGGCCAGCCACAAGAGCACTTAAAAGTTCCCTGAGTGCTCTCTGCTATCTTTTTTGGACTAGAGATTTCACCCGATTCACTCCTACTAATGTTCCAGGGACTTAGCTCAGAAATCGCCTCCTTCAAGGCGCATTTGCTGAGAGCCTCCTAACACCACTTCCTCCCATTCTGTGTTAGATGACCCTTTGGTGACCTCTATCACAGAAGTTCCCTTTGTGTATTATGTCTCTTTGTTCCCCAAAATATTGTATGTAAATTCTAGAACCGCAGCATGGTATCTATCTGTATCCTGACCTACTACTACCATGGTGTCTGGCATAGAACAGGCGCTCAAAACGAAGAAAGGAAAAATTCAAGTCAATAATAGTTTACGGTCTATCCAGGCAGGGACCAGTGAATGTTAACACATAATATATAGCAGAATTGCTTCAAGATAGCCATTCTTGATCTTTTTTGAAAATTTGTTTAATTGCTTGACTCTTCCCTACTCCTAAATATACTTTATGGTGTATCTTTGATTTTTGCAACTAAAACAGTTGTGATTTATTTAAAATTTGAATTACAGACAAGCCATACTCTTTGAACAGTTCAGATCCTGGAATAGGTGGCTCTGAGCCATGTCACTCTCTTATGTACAATTATCTAAGGGGAGAGAAGCACATGCTCTGGAGTCCATTAGACCCAGGTTGGATTTTCATTTCTTCTCTTTACCTCATTGAGTCTCAGTTTCCTCACTTGCAATAAGCTTACCTGGACCATTGTTGTAACGTGGCATTTTGCAGTTGAATAATAAATGCTAGTTAGCTATTATAATTGTGACCTAGGACTCTTCTCATTTAGGCAACTTCTCAAAATAATGAGTGGCTATAGAACTGAACAAAACCAACTGTTGCATTTGACAAACTATCTCTTCCCACTCTCTGAAACCTGCCTCTTTCTCCTCCTTTAGTTCACACTGTCTATGTCCTCACTTTCTCTAGCTACTCTACTGAATTTAGTTTTCACTGTGTTTTCCCACTCCCTCTAGCTCACTGGTCTCTGCCCCCAATCCAGCTCCTCCTTTGTCATCACAACTCTCCAGTCCTTTCATGGAGTTGATCACCATTTGCAATTTTAAAATATGTCCAAGAATGGTCTTGTTCAGTGCTACCGTTCCTGTGTCTCGCCCAGAGTCCAGAATGTAGCTATTAGGCAATCAATAAATATCTGATGAATGGATAAATTGTACTCTATTTTGACCATATTGGCCAACCAATTTGTATAGGATTTGGGGGGAGTTTAACTTCAGTGAGATTCCTGGGAACTCTGTTTCTGCCCTCCTAATGTGAGGAAGGCAGATTTGTCATCAAACGGGATTGGCTCAGGTACTAGGGATCATGGGCTTGGAGACTTCCTTTCTGCTCCCCTACCCCCAAGGGCTTCACCACTAACAAATATTGACAATTATGTCCAAGAAGTTTCTATTCTTGCAGAACAATTTGTAAGTCTGGATCATCTTAAAAGTTCTTAGCAATGCATGAACAGAGAGCATCTAGAAAGATAGGCAGTTTCTCAAATGAAGCTTCTGTCAAAGAAAGGAATGTAATGAATATAAAATCTATTGGTCATGCTTTAAGATGAGAATCACAACTCAGCTACCCGCATTTTGCCAGATGCTGAGGGAGCATGCCAGAATGCGTTAAAACACTGATCATGCCTTGCAGTCGCTTCCAAGCTGGCTGGAGAAGTCGAGACTGACATCCTTGAAATCTAGTGAGAATACAAGTCGACATAAATTATGGGCTAAACTGTGTTTTACAGAGGAGTACTAAAGTTACTGTAACTTTAGTGCAGAATGCCCAAGGAGAGGGAAGATCACTGAACGCTGAAAGCTTCCCAAGCTGGGCCTTGAAGAAAAAGTATAAAGAATAAAGGAGACTTGGCCAGCAGAAGGGGGTCTGATAGAAGAGTAACGCCCCCTGCTGGTGCTAGGCTTGCTATTCACACAAGGAATCAGGGAAATGATAGGCACTGGACCATGGAAGTGGGCAGAGAGTGCAGTCCCAGAACTGAGGGGGCCTGTGGTGTGGCAAACTACATTACAGGGCAAACTGCATTACACGTCCTGCATTACAGGATGGCCCACCTGCCAAAATTGGGGCTTCCTGTCCACTTCCTGCAGACTCCTGCCTTCTCCAGAACAAAGCAAAACTAAACCAACACCACCACAATAACTGCAACAAAAGGAAACAAAAAATTCTCTACCCACAGGGTTGGCAGCAGGTGGCGATTCCATGCTCCTGCCAAAGGAACCATAAGGACAAACGTTTATGAAAATGCGTCTGGCTAAACAGTTGTTATTTCTCATAAAGGACAAATAGTTGCAAACAAATGACAGCAGGACACACAGCATGCCTGTGTGTGTGTATGGTGTGTTCACTCATGGTGTATGTGTGTGGGTGTGACTGTGTATGCGAACGGTGTATGTTCATGTCGTATATGTGGTATGTGGTGTGTATGTGGGTACATTCATGCATTATGGGGGGGTGCGTGTGTGTAGGGCACATGTTTCCCATCCTCGCCTGGCACGTGCTTGGCTATCCTTGATTCTTGGCTCCCCGAAGGAAGTTTGGGGCGCACTCCCCTTTTGGCTTTTCCACTTCTGGCCACATGGCAGTGGCATACCCCTTATATATCCAGCGCCCACATGCGGAGACCCTTCCTCCCGCTGGTTTTCTCCCAGGGGAGAGGGGAGCCACACTCTCCCTCGGGAAGTGGGAAAGCAGAGGAAGTGACTTTGATGGATCACATTTTACTGGGTGCCCAGCTCTAGCAGATTAGAAAGGCTCAGCTCTGGCGCGCAGGCCTCCATCCGGAGTTTGTTCTGATGAGATAATTTTTCTCATTAACCTTGATAACTCTGTGCTGATATATGGATCTGTTTGCACTCACATAGGACTTCCTTTCTCTCTCTCTTTCTTTCTTTCTTCTTTTTTTTTTTTAATCCATCTACACTTTCCAGGGAGGAGAATGCAGAGCCTGGTGGTGGCCTACAGCTGCCCGGCCCAGCTGTTGACGAACTGGATTGCCAGCTTCTGGGTGACCCAGGCCGACCTGGAGGGAGGAATGCAACAGTCCCTGTCAGTACCGTGAATTTTCTTAGCCATAAAACTCTCAACAAATACAGACCATATGTTGGAGGGAATGAGAGATTCAGAGATGTAAGCATCCCACGGGGGCAGGAGGTGTGGCCCTCGTTCCCACATCAGCTCCCATTTCCAGGCCTTTAGCTTGCAGCCAAACCTAGCCAGCTGCTCTGGCTCCTTACAATCGCCCTTTCAGTTCTGATGCTCCAGCCTCTGCCCCAGTTATCCCCGCACTGTGAAGCCGTATGGCACATGCATAATCATTATTTGATGTGTCTTTCCCAGAACACTTTCTCTCCTCCCCAGATAACATGCATTTCTATATCATGAACATCCTTCTCTTACAGTATTAAGCCTCTTCCCTTGGTAGGTTGTGAGCACTTTGAGACTATATTTTTCATCTTTGTGTCCTCAATATTAATGGAGTGTCTGGCACAGAGTAAGCACTTGATAAATGTTTGTTGACTTTTGATATCAATGAGATAAGACATGAAATTAGGCAGTACCTTAAATGCCGGAAGGAATTTAGTTTTATGGGGAAGTTATTAGTATAAGTTGCATTGTATCTATTTAGGACCTAATGTTGTGTCCTCACATCTGCTTCTCTAGACACTATTTTCCCAGAATTTCTCACAGAAAGAGAGGCCAGGGCAAGTTTATATACTAAGGCTCTAGTCCACTATCATGCAAAAATAGAGCTCAAGAATTTAATATATTAACAAATAAATACTTTTATGAAGACCTGGTGCAAGATAACTGTGTTGTCTATGAGCAACTATTTTAAAAATAATTCACAAGACACCACAGTAAGTATGGTCCAGATATGGGACTCAAATGGAGTGACCATCTTTCACATAAAACAACTTAGAGATTATATCAAAGTTCTAAATTCAAACTCTTTCATTAATAAGAGGCTCAGACAGAAGTTTACTGACTTCTTGTCTCCAGTGTGATCCTCCCTGCCTGCATATGCATTGCAAACATCTTCTCCCCTTGACCAATGCAGAAACTATTGTATAGATTGCTTATAAACTGATGCTCAATTTATGTTTCATTTATCCTCACAATTCAGTAATGAGGCCGACAAAGATGTTATTTTGGGTCATAGGGCAAGGGGAGTAGAATTTAAACAACTCTCCAGGCACTCTCTTCTCTGCAGAATGCAAGAGCTGGCAGCTGGCAGCTGTTGTAGAGTTGGCACCAGTGTTGATGTTTGAGGAAAGACTCAGACTGGAGGGAGAGGGATGGGATCCTCCCTTTCAACAGTGGTGGTTTTCAAACTTAGTGACCTAGGTGATGCTGATGCTGCTGGTCCTGAGAAAAATGCCAGCTTACCTCAATGTTATTGGGAGTGGGAGAGAAAACAGTGAGTGTTATTTGAATTATAGAAAATTTAAAGCTGTAAAGGATCTTATAAACCATCTAGTCCACACTCTCATTTCATAGACACAGAAACAACAGGGATCCAGTGAAGACAGGCGGCATCATTTTAAACATAAATAACTCAAAACAAGAGGTCAATAAAGAAAAAAAAAACCTGAAAACAGCTGTTCATTACCTGATCCAAGGAATGAGTTGACCTACTCATTCCACAAGAATACTTTTCTTGTGGTGCTGCAGTGTATTATCACTTTGGCTTTCTTAACATTATTTCATCAGGGTAAGAGTTAAAAACTGGATCTCTGTCAAATGCTACATCCCTCACTTCTCCCTTTTGCCTAATACAATCTGCTTTGTTCATTTATATTACCTGCCTCTTCCTTTTGGCATCTGAACTTATGGTCCTTGAATATCTATTTTAATAGTTGCAAATGACATATCAGATAAAGGGTTAATATCCAGAATCTATAAGGAACTCACCAAACTCCACACCGGAAAAACAAACAACCCAGTGAAGAAATGGGCAGAAGATATGAACAGACACTTCTCCAAAGAGGACATCCAGATGGCCAACAGACACATGAAACAATGCTCAGCATCCCTCCTCATCACGGAAACACAAATCAAAACCACACTGAGATACCACCTCACGCCAGTCAGAGTGGCTAAAATGAGCAAATCAGAGAACTCTAGATGCTGGCGAGGATGTGGAGAAACGGGCACCCTCCTACACTGTTGGTGGGAATGTAAACTGGTACAGCCCCTCTGGAAAACAGTGTGGAGGTTTCTCAGGAAACTAACAATAGAACTCCCCTATGACCCAGCAATAGCACTGCTAGGAATTTACCCAAGGGATATAGAAATGCTGATGCATAGGAGCACATGTACCCCAATGTTCATAGCAGCACTCTCCACAATAGCTAAAACATGGAAAGAGCCTAAGTGTCCATCAACAGATGAATGGATCAAGAAGATGTGGTTTATCTATACCATGGAATACTACATGGCAATGAGAAACAATGAAATCTGGCCATGTGTAGCAACATGGATGGACCTTGAGGGTGTTATGCTGAGCGAAATAAGTCAGGCAGAGAAGGACAAATATCATATGTTTGCACGTATAGGAGGATTAGGAGGAACTTGACGGAGGAACAAGGGGGAGAAGAAGGGCGGAAATGGTGGGGGAAAGGGAGAGAGGCAAACCATGAGAGACTCTTGAATGCTGACAAAAACTGAGGACTGATGGATGTGGGGGGGAGGGGGGACATGGGCATGGAAGAGGGCACTTATGGGGATGAGCACTGGGTGTTATGTGGAAACTAATTTGACAATAAACTATTTGTAAAAAAAAAAAAAAAAAGAATATCTACTTTATATTTCTTCTTATAAAAGTGCCCTGGTATAGCTACACAAAATCTATACAGGCAAGTTCATAGTAGATTTACTCAAACAGAAAAACAAAGCAAAACCAAAACATGGAAACAACCCATATGTCCATTAAAAGTGAATGTGTAAAAAATTGTGGTAGATTCACAGAAAGGAATGTAGTAGCACTAAAACGAAATGATTTACCAATACACATAGGAACATGGATGAATTCTGAAAACATTATGAGTGAAAGAAGTCAGACACAAAGAGCACTCAGTGTGTGATTCAACTGGTGTGATATTCTAGAAATTCAGTTTTACAACCAAACTAATCTATAGTGACAGAGAGCAGATAGGTGGTCGCTTAGAGTTAGGAGGTGGAGGAGGGAGATTGACCGTAAGAGACACAAGGGAGCTTTTGGGATGATGAAAGTGTTCTATATCTGGATTGTGGTGGTGGTGGTTACACAGTATATATTTGTATATAATGTCAAAAGGTATTAGACTGTTTACTTAAAATAGATACATTGAACTACATGTCCATTATATCTCAATTAAATTGCTTTTTTAAATCAGCTCTCGCTTTGGCCAACAAAAGGATGAACAACCGCAGAAGGCTTTTTAGAAAGGAAAGTACCAGATAACGAGATAGTCAAAAAATGCCCATTTGGCAAACCTACAGAGGGCTTGATAGTAGCAAGTTTCCGGTGTCTCTGAAAATATCTGCTAAGCAATATTCCCTGGAAAAATTCCAGTCCTAGTACTCTGGATTTGTTTCACACAGACAGTAATAGAAACATAAGAAATAAAAGAGCTCACACCATGGTGGAAAGCATACTTAAGGAAATGGCCCTTCGAAAAGACTGTAGGGGGCGCCTGGGTGGCTTAGTCAGTTAATTGTGGACTCTTGATTTCAGCTCAGCTCATGAGCTCATTGTTCTAGAGTTCAAGCCCACATTAGGCTTTGCAATAACAGTGTAGGGATTCTCTCTCTCCTCTCTCTTCCCCTCCCTGGCATGTACACATGTACATGAGTGCCTGTTCTGTCTCAAAAATCAATAAATAAACTTAAAGAAAAACAAAAAGACTGTAGCATGCCATGGATCTGAGGATTTTACCAGGAGCTTCTGCCCATGGTGACAAGGGCCTGGGTGCAGAAGTGAACAAAGAGTGAAAATATTGATTCTGAAAAAACAGCTGTCATGAATAGACAGAAAGTAATACTACTACTTCCTTGAAATGAAGAAGGAGAATTCCTATTGTTTCTAAATGAAGAGGAGAGGGTTAAGGAATCTAGTTCTCCAAACAAACTAGACAGTATGTGGCCCAAACACCATAAGAACCACAGTCAAACATTGGAAAACTTTCCACATGGGAGCTTGTATTTGTGATAGTTGATCTGGAACTTGACATTGTGTCAAGATACATATAATGGAAGAAACTTAAATATTATCTGACAGAAATGCAGGTAGTGTACATGTAAAACCTGGAACTCACCCAAAATGCTTTATTTTATTGATAATTCACACAAATCCATCACTGTGTGGTACACAGAATGGGAGCTAGGTAAATTTTTGCTAGAAGGAAGAGAGAGAAAGAGAGATGGAAGGAAGGAGCATATTTTAAGTTTTGGCTGACTGCATATATCTAAAAACAAAAAATGTATTTGATAAAGAAGTTTAGTAAGTAAAAGACATTACTTTTTTTTTTTTTTAAAGTTTATTTATTTATTTTGAGTGAAGGCAAGGAGTAGAGAGAGAGAAAGGGAGAGAGAGAATCCCATACAGGCCCCATGCTGTCAGCACAGAGTCTGATGAGGGGCTTGATCTCATGAATGGAACCATGAGATCATGACCCGAGCTGATATCAAGAGTCTGATGCTTAACTGACTGAGCCACCCAGGTGCCCAAAGACATTAACTTTTTAAAAATTTATGTCATACCTTCCAACCTATCCTTATGCAATAATTTATTGATAAGTGTGTTAAAATATATTTTTAGAGTAATTTTAGAAATCCATAATTATGATGCCCCAAAGACATTAACTTTTTTAAAATGTATGTCATACCTTCCATTAGGATGGGTCCTTAGAATGGATTTTTATCTCTGTATTCCTCCCTCAGCAAACTCTGGGCAAGGAAAGAAAAAACATGCTTGGACTACTCAGTGGATGTCATGCCCTCACCTAGGCATCCGACTTAAGGAATCAGAAATGGGCTGTGATTATTGAGTAGCCATAGCAGTTCAGCTGATGGATGATCAATGGACTTCAACTCATGCACAGTTTGACTGACAGAAGAAAATTCTTATTCAGGCTTATGGGCAACATGAATCAGACTTGTGGTGTTAGAATGTGAGGAAAGGGTAAGCCTCCTCAAATGAGAAAAAATAATCCCTTTGGTGTGTCCATCCTTTTAGCCTGAGTCCCTTTGATAGTTAACAATATAAAAGTTTGCATTTTCAAGTGATCTTTTTCAGTTTGGATTTTTATCAAAATTCTTTGTTGGTTTTATTTAGTATCTTTTCTCAGAAAGGGGCTAGAGATTGCCTTCTTTCCTCCAGGAGAGAGTAACTGAGCATTATAAAGGTTTTCTGCCAAAAGCATGGAGCCTCAGATAAGTAATCTCATCCTTCACCCATGATAAATAAGCTATTAAAAATCAAGGGAAAAAGGTAACAGTTGGAATGTCTGAAATGCACAATGTTGTGGAAACCTCATTTGTAAGACCACAAGTCTTCTCCATTGTTTAGCCACAATGCTGGAGTCTTCTCTATTTTTATTTTTGTTTGGGGATTTTTCTCTTCCCCAGGCTGAAGTGCTTTGTGCATGAGACAGAAAAGCTGCCAGGGATAGTCCATCTGGCTGGCCAAATGGATTGCGCTCACTGGAGCATTGCCAGATGTATATCAATAGAAAGTTTAATTTCTGGGCAGTCTAAGCCCTCAGTTCCTTTCTCAGTTTGATGGAAACCATGTTTCCATTTTCCAGAAACGCTTGCAATTGGCCTGAGTGTCGGTCACCCAGTCTTGCCTCCTATAATCTTGGTTTCAGTCTCTATAGAGATCACTCTGCTCAAGAGTGCAACCTTTCCTCTCTATCAAGTCCAAAGCAGTGAAATGAGTTTGACAAAAAGGTTTATGCCAAGTGAAAAATCACTGTGTTACATTTGATTACATTTGTCTGACCTTGAACAATCTTAGGAGCCAGAGTAGTCATTTAAGTTAAGTAATTTAGTTTAAATTGCTTAATTAAGAAATAAAATTTCATGGAATTCCCTAGATTAATTTGCACTTATACTTAAGAGCATCAACATTTATAATCAATTTAAAGAGGAAATAGGCCTAGAGTATTTTATAGTTTGCAGTGAAACCTAATTGGATTCATTTGGGCTGAAATAGGAAATATAGAGAGATCTGATATATTTTTAATTTCCCACATCTTAAGGACAAATAATGGGCACTTTATCTTTGTGAGGCACTGAGTTTTAGACTTGAAATTGCAGAAATTGTGGATTTCAAAGATAAACTGGCTGATCCTCCTGTGTTCTTACCTTTTGGGAAAGGCTTTCAGCAGAGCAGGATTGAGGCAGGAACTCACAGCCTGGGTTGACCTACGCCTGGTGACGAGGTGACAGCCACAGAGGGGGGTGTTTGGGACCAGCATGGGCCTGCTCCTGTCAGCCTTTATACTGCTCTCTACCCACACTGGTCACTCCCCTCTTTGTATTGAAAAATATTTGGACTGAGAGTCAGATCTGAGTGTTTTAAGAAGATTCTGCCTGAGATGGAGATTTGAGGGGAAAAGGACAGAGAGAAAAAGAGATCATTTTTAAGCTCATGTGTCTATTGTAATCACAGATCCTGAAATCCTGAATGGAGACAGCAGCAGTAGAAATGGAGCAGGGGAGATAATTCTGGAGTTAATATCAAAAGGACTCCAGACATCCAAGTCTGTCTGGAGCTGTCCTGGATTAGGCCTGTAGTACTATCCTTTTAGTCTCTAGTATGTCCCAGTTTGGCAGATAGATTTATATTGTCACCCTAGTGGAAGAATGAATGGCAATCACATCGAGAATTCTAGGGAAGATATGTGTTAGAAATGGAAATTTTGGACCTGTTATATTTGAGATGACTATATTTATTCATCTACTTCCTTCAAACCTTTGTTCAAACCTCCCTTTTTCAGTGAGGTTCCCTTGATCATCTCATTTAATCCTTCAGTCCTCCCCTTATCTTGCCCTACTTCTTCTTTAATCTTAGCATTTAACACCTTCCATATGTATAATCAACTTGATTATCATGTTCACCATTGACTATCTGCTATGATGGGAGCTCCCGAAGGATAAGGATCTCGATCTCTTCTCTTCATGGATGTATTCCAAGTACCTAAACCAATGCCTGCTATTTAGTGGGTAATCAATGACTATTTTTGAATGAGTGAGTGAGTGAGTGAATTGAAAGAACTCAACAAATATTTATTGAAACCCAGCTATTTTTTGAGTTCTGGTGTGTATCTTAATCAGAGATGTTGAGTAGATTCCAGGATGCTCAATAGAAAGTGAATGCCTGTGATGCTGAGACTTAAGAGGTGGTCTAGGTTAGAATTATAAAAGTGTGTATCAGTAACAAGCAGATTGTGTTTGTGCTATGGCATGATTAATACCCCTTAGTGAAATCATTTTAAGAGGAGGGCTCAAGATTGAGCCTAGAAATTAACAACATTGAATGGAAACAGAGTGGAAATAGTCAATAAGAAAGCACAATTGAGAAAAGGTAGTGTCATGGAAAATTGAGGGGGACTAAAAAGAATTTTTGTAAGGAGAGAATTACAAAAAGTATTAAATAAAGCACATTATTCAAGTAAAGCTAGAATTGGCATTGAATTTATTAGGAAGATAGTGGCAATGAAATGAATTGTATTCATATTTGGAAGTTCTTATCCCTATGTGACTATATTTGGAGACAGGGTCCTTAAAGAGGTAGTTAAGGTTAAAGAGCTTCATAAGGAGGGGTTGCAAAACAAATAGGACTGGTGCCCTTGTAAAAAGAGAAAGACACCAGGATTGCACCTGCACGGAGGAAAGGCTATCTGAGGACACCAAGAGAAGGCAGCCGTCTGCAAGCCAGGAGGGAGGGACCTCAGGAGAAACCAATCCTGCCCACACTTGGAACTTGGATTTCCAGTCTCCAGAACTGTGAGAAAATACATTTCTGTTTTTTGAGATGCCCAGTCTGTGATATTTGCTTATGGAAGGCTTACCAGGCTAACACAATGGTCATTACTGATATGTGAATAATAACATTTCCAGAGATAGTAAAAACTCATATCATAGAACAGTAGGGTAAAGAGAGAAATGGGGGTGAGTATATTCCCTTTTATATAGAATTGTGGCTATGTGGGAGAGAGAAATAGCCCAGGAACCACAGAGGCTGTGTTGAAACCCTCTGAGAGCACAATTAAATCACGGTTACCATAAATTTCCAAGAGACAGGTTGATCATCTTCACACTATAATATGCATAATTATGCATGTTGATTAGAGCACATTTCTTTGTTTTGTAACTGAAGGAAATCTTGGGAGAGTTTTTAATTTGAACCAGGCAGTAGAATCTTACAAGGACATTAGCAATGAAGTTGGCATTGCATTCTTTTGGTGTGATTTTCAGGTCACTAAATTAGTCAGACTTCACAATCTAAATTATAGCATGTTGATGCTATATCCAAGTTGTAGAAAGTTTAGGGCTGTTTGAAGTCATCTCTCAGAATTTTTTAGTACACTTCTATGTTTTCTTTTTTCAGAGGTTATCACTAACAAGTTAAAGTCAGAACTGAGTTTTCCTTTCTGGAGGGCATAATTTACTCCTACTAATAGAACCTTCCTGAATTAGCATGTTACAGTTTTCAAAGTGAGTTTGCATTTATTGTGTCCTAATTCTTCTTTCCCTCTCAGGGAATTTGCTCTTCCAGGTACTCCACATCTTTCCTGAATCACTCGTTTCCCATCAAAACACAAATGCATTGTTAGTCTCCAATATCCGAAATAACAATAAAAAACAAACAAACAACACCTTCTACCCACAATATCCAAGTTATCAGTCCTCTGTTCCCCTATCTGCTCTTACAAAGCTCACTTCTTAGATGGCGTGATGGTGATTTCTCAGATATACACATCACCTCTAAGGTGATGACTCCTTAGCCTTCCCCTGGGGCTTCAGTCTGGTAAACCTAGGCATTGAAAATTAACATATACAAAAAAGCAACTTCTTGATTCTCATGACCATCTCTAATCCAGCTCTTACCTCCAATATTCTACCAATAAACAGCTTAATTGACTCAGATGTTCAGGCCAAAACTCAGCAATCACCCTTGAAACTCCTTTTTCTCAATCCATCACCAGAGTTGTATTGGCTCTACCTTAAAATGAGACACCAATAACAAAACAAAACAAGAAGAAGAAACAAAAACCCATGGTGCTCATACCTGCTGGGTGCAGATAGCCGAGATAGTGCTTACTGCCCAGAGCTTCCAAAGGGTTCACTTATTTCGTGGGTCCCCAATGGCCCCCGCAGCCCTCACACTCCCTTGTGAAGTATACGTGTATTCAAAGAAAGATTCAAATTTTGACAGCAGATTTCTTCCAGTCTTTGCCTCAAATCTCCTTCCTCTTCAAGTGTCTCAAGGTCCTCCCCACAACTGATATGGGCGTGATCACCACTTAGCTGCAGTGATGATATCCTGCCGGCGATTTTAAAATATAAAAAAGGGGTAAAACGTCTTATTTACGTAATAATAAGAAAGATGGGCCAAGCTTCCCAGGATCCTAGGGACCACCTCCTGGCCACGTCTCAGCGTCCTGAGCTTGACAGGGCCCTGGGCTTGTTCTGCCTAGACCTTCCGCAGCTGGAGCCTCGAAGCTCTCTGTCTCGTTCTGGCTGAGACCACCTAGCACACTAGGTGCCTCCTCAGGCTTCCCAGGAGCAGGAGCCATCGCATTCCCTGCACCCAGCGCCGGGTGAGGAGCGGAGCATTCGCCAAGGGCAAGCCCTGCCAGAACGCATCTGCCCTACTAGATCTTGCATTTGCTCCACAAGCATTTCTGAGACGGTTGGACGGACCTTAAGGTTGTTGTCCTTGCAGCCGCCATTTCTACCCCACCCGCTAGTGAGTAACAGCGCGGGTGTTTCCTGAATGCAATTGCCAATTAATAAGGACCGGAAGTGATGGCAGCAGGAGTTTGACCGTGAGGCACACGGGGTGCAGGAGACAATGGTCTGAACACCATGCTGCATAAGCACGACATGGGATAGCTCGCTGAAGAACTTGTGAAGCTGAAGTTGCACAGCTGACTGAACTTGAATGAGATTGGGCCCTTTCCCGCGCAGGCGCGCGCCTGCTCCTTCGCGGCTTGCTGCCTGAAGGCTCCATTCCCTGCCAGGATCCGGGAGACACCCGGGGCGCTGACTTCTCGATCGCCTTGATAGATCCATCCGAGCTGTCCAAGGACCAGCTGTTGGTGATGTCACACAGCAGGAGGATCCTCTGCTTGCCCCTGGAGTAGGACCTGAGCGCCTTGCAGAACCTGCCCTGGCCCAACGCGTTGGAGAATCCAGCTTGACCCACTGGCCTCCCCGCAGGTTAGTAGTTGTCTTGTAGTTGATCCGGTTGCTGTGGGCTTAAGGGACTTAGGCTGCATCTTCCTACACGTGCTCTAGGATCTCGTCCTGGCCCACGTTGCTGTTGCCCACCAGCAAGAACTTGAACATGTAGTTGTAGCTCTTGACCGGCCTGCCCTGGGTCCCCATCCTTGCTCGTGCACACGCGGGCTGTAACCCCATGCTCGTGGTGCAGGCCCGGTAGAAGTCCACTGGCCATCTGCCGGCAGCCTTCAGACCAACCTATGCAGCGGCTCCGTTTCAGGACGGAGTGGAGGACGGTCCCACTCCCAGGCACCAGTCTCCTCACCTCAACCTGTGGTTCCAGCTTGTGCACCACACACCCTTCACACGTTTTTCATGGGTAAGTGAATAGTCTCTACAGTGGTGTTCTTGCTTCTGCTCTTGCTTCCATGATATATTCTCCCACATAGTAGCCAAGGTAATACTTTACAAATATAAATCATATCAAGTCTCTCCTGTCATACTCATTAGTACTGCCCACTGACCACATTGCCCCCATGCTCCTTTGGATACCTGGTGGGATTGTGTTTACCCACCTTCTTGTGGGTGGGTGGGCTTATGTGGCTTGTTTAGGCCAATAAGTTGTAAGCACAAATGACACCTGCATTACTGAGTTGGAGCATTTAATTGCTGTTTCGTTACCCTCCAGAATCTACTCTTCTCACTGCCATCAAGACTGGAATGTTCCAGACAGTAGTGACTTCGTCAGCTTGGGTCCTAGAGTGAGGATAAGGATGGTCACTATAGAGAGCAGGATCTCCAGCCAACCCTTGTTACACACACATTCAAATCATGAGGAATGTCTGTATGCTTTTAAGCCACTGAAATTTTCTTTTTTGTTACTGTGGCATAACCTGCCTGTCTTGATTGATGTCCTCTGCTGCTTGAAATATGTCCTGTGTGGATGGCGCTCCAACATATTTTGGATAAAATGAAAATCCCTTACCATGGTCTGTCAGCCTATGTGACTTGTCCCCTGCTTACTTTTTGATTTTTGGTTGTTATACTCTAGACAGTGTCCTTGATGCTTCTCCTACTTATCCACTGTTTAGGCTTTTTGTACTTTATGTTCTCTATTTTCCTGGAACATTTCTCTCTTTAGGTGTGCACATGGCTAACTCCATCATTTTATCATTCGTTGGCACCCACTTAGACATACTTCTCTCTTTAAAATCTGTCCTCTACCTCCCCAGAAATATTTAAAGTTTCAGAATTAGAAAAAAAAAAAAAACCTAACCAGGTTACGCTAAAGTAACAACAACAAAGCTCCCAAAACTCAGGAGTTTATCACCCAAAAATTTACTTTGTGTCCTTACTAATGTGTAACTGAGGTTAGCAGTGGATCTCTGCTCATTGCTCAAGCAAGGATCCAAGCTAATGGATTCAGAATATGGTCCTGGACATTCAGAATGTGGTCCTGGAGTAGAGAAGGATCATCAGTGTCATTCTGGAGGAGAGAAAAATCGGATGATCAGGAAAGCCACCATAGTGACTGTCACACCTGGTGTGTTGATTAGCTACCTGCTACATAAAAAATTACTACTAACTAAGCTACTTAAAACAACTTTCTTTTATTAGCACACAGTTCTATAGGTCAGAAGTTTGAGTGGGCTTTATTTGGTTCTGTGCTCAGGATACCATAAAGCCAAAATCAAGGCCTAGCTGGGCTCTTGTTGGGGAGAAGGATCCACTCCCAAACCCATTTAGGTTATTGATAGAATTCACTTCCTTGAAGTTGTAGAACTGAGGTCCCTGTTCCTTTCTGGCCACTCTCTGTTCCTGAAGACCACTGGCATCCTCTCATGTGGCCTCTTTCATCTTTGGACCAGCAATGGCATTTGAAGTCCTTCTCATTCTTCCCCTTATATCCATTGAGGCCTGACTGTCCTTTTTGCTTTACTCAGGAAACATTAGCTTCAATCTGTTATATTGTTTTTGTATCTGTCATTCATCTCTTTGTCTTCTTTTGCCCTCTAAAGCTCATCTTCTTTAATCCTCCGTTCTGCCATCTCTTCCTAAGGCCATTCACATCCTTTTCCTCTCTCATATCTGACTTCCTGGAACTGTTATGATATATACACTTTCATGTTACATTTGAATAAGTAATATAATCCCCACTCACTGGGAGATACTTTGGCTATGGTGAAATCGATCTGCATGATGACTTTTTCCTTGGAACATCCTCTTTGTGCCAACTTTCCTTATCAAAAATGCAGTCATCTTGTCTCTCTGATGCTCTCTCTAGGAGTCCTCTGCACAGAAAATCCAGTAGTCACAGTGACTGTTCCTTTTTTTAGTACTCTGTGTCTCTTCTTGGACTTTCTCTACATCATCGCCTAAATTTAACCTCCCATATATGAAAGTACATATATATGTGTGTGTGAGTGTGTGTGTGTATATATATATATAGTGTGTGTGTGTATATATATATATTACTTCTGAAAAATTTCCAAACTAGGTTTGCCATTCTTTTTTTCTTTAATGTTTTAATTTATTTCTGAGAGAGAGAGAGAGAGCAGGGGAGGGTCAGAGAGAGAGGGAGATACAGAATCTGAAACAGGCCCCAGGCTCTGAGCTAGCTGTCAGCACAGAGCCCAACATGGGGCTCAAACCCATGAACCGTGAGATCATGACCTGAGCCAAAGTCAGACGCTTAACTGACTGAGCCACCCAGGTGCCCCAAGGTTTTGCCATTCTCAATGATATCTCTCCCAAACACTCTCTAAGATAAAATGCTTACCCTATATTTCAGGTACTCTGTCCAGTTAGAGCCTCATCCATGAGGAGGGGCCTTGTCTTGCCATGTATGTAAAAATGTTGGTTAAAACTTGTTTATTCCATAGGAGCACGTTACTTCAGCAAGTACTTGTACAGTTTGCAAAACTTTAAGAAATATATAGAATTAGGGCTCCAGGGTACTAATCCTCTAATTGCTGAATAGAGAATATAATCTTTACCTGAGAGACAGCTCTTCTTCAAGACATACAATTTGTATAGAGTGATAGTGAGATACTATCATATTGAAATGTGTGTACTCTATATTCTCTTCTAAATATTAGACCTTAGGGTGCCTGTTTGCCTCAGATGGTTAATTGTATTACTCTTGATTTCAGCTTGGGTCATGATCTCTCAGTTCTTGAGATCAAGACCCACCTCAAGGTCTGTGCTGACAGTGCAGAGCCTGCTTGGAAGTCTCTCTCTTTCTCAATAAATAAATAAACATATACAAACATATATTAGACTCTCATACACTACCTTTTCCATGAGCTTTCAAGCAACCTTTGCTCACAGAGGTCTACTTACTCTTTTCCTCCTCAGCAAGAGTTACTATATGAGACCACCGCATGATACCATCTAAATTGGAGTTACTAAAATACACATGGGGGAATGGTGTGCCTAGGTGGCTCAGTTGGTTGAGCATCCAACTCTTGATTTAAGCTCACATCATGATCCCAGAGTTGTGGGATCAAGCCACTTGAGCCAACTGATGGACAAATTAGTTACGAATCCTAAAAGAATATGAAGAGAAAAAAATAGAATTCCTGGGGGAAAAACATTGTCATGTCACAGTTTTCCTGGTAGTTTGAGGTTTTGCACAACCTTATCTTATAAGGTATATTAAAGACAATTCCCTAACAGTTTCATATTGAGGCTGTTGACTTTTTGCTGGGATTTTCCCTCTACCTTTCTTCTTAAATAATATTAATAAAAAGAACAATCAGACCTAACATTGATTAAGATTTTACTAAGAACCAGACATGATACTCATTACTTAGGTATTTTTACCCATCCACTCAGTAGCTCTGTGAGGCAGGTATTTTCATTACCAATTTACAGATGAGAAAACCTAAGCTTACAGAAGATATATAAGTTCTGACAATCAAATGGCAGATGTGGGATTTGAGCCCATCTGTCTGATGCCATGTGGTTTCATTAGATCCTGATGCTCCTCTGTTCATTTGCTTTCCCTCACCCCAATATATGCTCTTTCTCCTTCTTTCTCTTTCAACAGTCACATATACACCTTGGGCATGAGGTTTGTTAGGAGGCTACAGCAATATTCCAACAATAGAAATCAACACAAATTCTGGAATTGAACATGAAATGTACACAGTTTCTTGGTAGCCAATATTCAGAGGAAAATATAGTAAGGTTTTAGTGTATTTTGTTCCTCAAGGAAACCAAGTTTTTCTGCAGACTTCCTACACTGAAAGGGGACATACATGATCTAAAAGTAAACATCCTCAGCCCCTACTTCACATCAAACACAAAAGAACCGTATGACAGTCTTTACAGAGAACACTGATAAAAGTCAGAAGCATAATACCAGAGTGTAATTTGTTTCATTTTTTATTTGAGAGAGAGAGAGTGTGTATGTATGTGTGTGCCAGCAGGGGAGAGGGGCAGAGGGAGAGAGAGAGAATCCCAAGCAGCCTCCAAACTCAGCACAGAGCCCAAAAGAATATTCATTCTTTTATTCGTCATTCATTCATTTAAAAGGTATCTATTTACTATAGGGATGCCTGGGTGGCTCAGTTGGTTAAGCATCCAACTTTGGCTCAGGTCATAATCTCACCAATCATGAGTTCAAGCCCTGCATTGGGCTCTGTCCTGACAGCTCAGAGCCTGGAGCCTGCTTCAGTTCTATTTCTTCCTCTTTCTCTGCCCCTCCCCCCTCATGCTCTGTCTCTCTCTCTCTCTCTCTCTCTCTCTCTCTCCAATAAATAAACATTAAAAAGGTATTTACTGTAAATCTGCTTTGTCCATAATACTGGGCTCTGTGCTGGGGATATAATAGTTAATATAGGCACAGTTTTGCCTTTATAGAGAGTGCAGCCTAGAGAAGGAGACAGAGTCTGTTACAAGTGGAAATTGTTTAGGTCTCCTCTTGTTGCAAGCAACAGTGACCCAGTGAACTATTTCACATAAAGGTCTTAATGAATCCTTCTAGGATTATTTATGACTAATGAAAAGTTCCTAAGGAGGTTAAAGCTTAATCCAAATAAATGAATCTCTAAAAACAGAAGTTCTATTAATGTGGCACCAAGAGTAAAACATATTTAAATCAAATGCTCTGCGAAGAATCCTTCAAATCCCACCACATAGTTAACTCTTCTTCTGCCATGAAGTAAGGCTTCAATATTCTTTGTGCACACAATAACTGTTAAATAGTAAAGGATGTTCTCAGCCCCATGCCCCAAAGTGACACTTTTTCTCCTTATATACAAGCTCAAGACGAGCAGAGTCAGTTTTATATGTTAAAAGTGAAAAGGACTTCTTGACTTGAATGAACAAAGGAGGATCCACAATTGGAGGAACAAGAGGGCTTTTAACTCTAGGTTGAGACAATTGCAAATGGAAATATGGAAAACAAAACTAAACTATCAAACAAAATGTGATAGTCAAGCTGAATGGAATTAAATGTGAAAGTGGTCCTCAAATCTTGCTTCACATTACAATCACCTGAGGACCTCTTTGAAAGTGTTCATACTCCGGGCACCTGGGTGGCTCAGTAGGTTGAGGATCTGACTTTGGCTCAGGCTATGATCTCATTGTTCATGAGTTCAAGCCCCACATCAGGTTCTGTGCTCACAGCTCAGAGCCTGAAGCCTGCTTCAGATTCTGTGTCTCCCTCTCCTTCTGCTTCTCCCTGCTCACATACTCTCTCTCTCTTAAGAATAAATAAACATTAAAAAAGTGTTAATCCTCCATTTTAGAGCAACTAAGTAAGCATGCTTGGGATCTGGACATTGGACTTTTTTTTTTTTTCATTTAAATCTTCTAGGAGATTGTATTATGCAGCCCAGGTTGAGACCACTAGAACAGAAAGGAGTCTTAGGGACTGAAGATGAACCCTAAAGGCTTGGCCAGATTTGAAACATGGAGAGGAGTAAAATTGAGAGCTTGTCAAGAGACAAGTGGAGAACAAATAGTCATAATTGAGTATGGCCTCACCTTGGGCTGTAAAGAGATGGCCTGACCTAAGTACCTCCTGTTGCAAAGGTGGAAGGTAGGTCTGTGTTATTATTATCATTCCACCAGCAATTATTCCACCATAAATACCCTTACTTCAAGGTATAATATAGTCATGAAGGTTTTCTTGATTAGCTTTTTAGGTACAATGAATATTTTGGTTCCAGTGAATTTGAGGTACTTCTTGTGGTGTATCTGGAAATAAGGGAAACCAGGAATTCAGGAAAAAAAAAAAGATAAAATTCTGGCCAGGAGATTTTTTTCCACCCTCATGGGTCTCCTAAAGGAGAGAAAGCACTGAAATAATTAAATGAGCACAAACCTGGGTCACAGTCCAGTGCCTCTAGAGGCCTGGCAGGTAGCGTAGATGATGGCAGAGAACTGTGAGGCTCCCTTTCCTTTGGGGACTTAGCTCAGGAGTTCTGCTGGCCTAGGTGGGAATTTTCAAAGAAAATCCTGAGAGGAAGTGATTGCAAATGGAAATTAGTTGTATATTTCTTTTTTGTCCTTTCCTTCCATTTTTTTTCTAATTTATGATGTCTAGATATCCTAGATATCATAAATGGTATCTAGGATATCATAATCTAGGATATCATAAATGGTATTCTCTTTGTTTTTCCATCTATATTGTCTTATTTCAAAGAATAGGAAAGTATTTATAAGAAGTTCTGTAGTTTCATTTACAATGTTAACACCCCACCGTAATTTCTCTATAGGATGATAAATTCTCCGAACTTGAATTCTAACAAAGTAAAGTTTCCAGAAACCTAAATCAGGCAGTTAGAAAGAGAAACCTATATAGTTAGAAGTTTTTCCAGTTAGTGGGTTTGTTTAGTTTAGTTTTGTTTTTTATTAATTTTTTTTGTTTTATTTATTTTTGAGACACAGAGAGACAGAGCATGAGTGGGGGAGGGGCAGAGAGAGAGGGAGACACAGAATCTGAAACAGGCTCCAGGCTCTGAGCTGTCAGTGCAGAACCCAATGCGGGGCTCAAATCCATAAACCGTGTGATCATGACCTGAGCCGAAGCTGGATGCTTAACCAACTGAGCCACCCAGGCGCCCCTCCAGTTAGTGTTTGATAAAACCTAATAATAGTAAAGCCTGTTGCCCATCCTAATTCTTTGCATTGCCATATTTAAAAATGCTGCCATGTAAGCATAAACGCATAAAAGTACAGTCTTTTACTTCAGAATTGATCTGTTAGACTCTACTATGTCTTCAGGAATGGAAAGAGTTAGAGAAAATTGAATTTACCAAATTTGTTATAGAATGAGTTTTACTTATAGTTAAAAGGAATAATGTTATAGGATATTTTTGGTTGGGATAGTTTGGTTCGGCTGTGGACAGCATAACTGGATAACGGCAGATGGTAACTAGACTACCTTCTAAAGGAAGCAATAGCAGTTAATGCAAGGATTTATTTTACTGAGTGAGTTTTCAAATTTGACTGTTGTCCTCAGTCAAGTTTGACAGCTGTCCTCAGTCAAGTTTGACTTTTTTTTCCTCTTCCTTCATAGCCCTTCATTTCTTTTCTGTGTAAACATGGAGCAAATATTTTTATATTTTTAATTATTTTTATTAAAGTGTAGTTAACATACAGTATTATATTAGTTTCAGATGTGCAATATAATGATTCAACATTTCTATACATTACTCTACATTCATCACTATCAGTGTACTCTTAATCCCCTTTATTTCACCCATTCCCCCAACCCACATCCCCTGGAGCAATTTTTAAAAAAATTTTTTTTAATGTTTTATTTATTCCTGAGAGAGAGAGAGACAGCATGAGAAGGGGAGGGTCAGAGAGAGAAGGAGATACAGAATCTGAAGCAGGCTCCAGGCTCTGAGCTAGCTGTCAGCACAGAACCCGACACAGGACTCAAACCCATGAACCATGAAATCACGACCTGAGCTGAAGTCCGATGCTTAACCGACTGAGCCACCAAGGTGCCCCTGCAAACATTTTTAAAATATGTCTTTAGAAACGTGCCAAATGTTAGTCTTCCTGGGCTGGTCATATTATCATCTCCATCTCTGTCTTGAACTTTACCTTCTTGAAGAGTATTGGTGGCCCTGGGTGCTCCTTTATCCCCTTCCCAATATTTTGCCTTTTGTACAAAAAATTGCATTGGATGGATTCTAAGATGAGCCAGCCCCCCCCCCCGCCCACCGTACAATGCCTCCTGACTCCTTGTCTTCATGCTCTTTTATAATTCCCTTACCTTGACTGTGGGTGGGCCTTGCAGCTTGATTCTTACCAATAGAATACAGCAAAAGTAAAGGATGTGACTCCTGTGAGTACATTGTTATTTAAGGCTGCTTTGGTAGCAAACCTGATCTGGAGATTCACTCTGTTAATATGAAGTTAGCAGCCATTGAGGAAATTCTATATGGTGAGGAAGTGCAAGCAGGTTCTAAGAATTGAGGGCAGCCTCAATATCCAACCAGTAAGAAGCCAGAGCCCTCAGCCCTACATTGATGAAGAAAATAAATTGTGCCAGCAATGGCAGTAGGTTTGGATATGGATAATTTCAAGCCTTCAAATGAGAACTCAATCCAGCAGACGCCAGTTGCAGACTTGTGAGACCCTAAATAGGAGACCCATTTAACAGGTGCTCAAACTTTTGACCCTAAAACTGTGAGATATGAAATATGTGTGTAGTTTTAAGCTCCCATGTTTGTGGTAATTTGTTACAAAGCAACAGAAAACAATTTTACCTATTTAGAAGTACAAATCAAAATGATGATAACAATGAGCCAAGTAGGAACCAGATATAAGTGGTAAGACTCCATCTTATCTGTAGCACTTGTTCTGAGGTTGGAGGTTCTGTCTTTCAGCAATTCATTTACAAAAGGTTTGGTGTATGGAATTACCACTTTGACTCACTAGAGCCCTGTCAAGCTGAAAAACAAGTGGTAATCAGGCAATTTGAGGACACTTTTAACGATTAAACATAGTTTACATTATTAAAGAAAAATAGGTCAGTGTAGTTCAACAATTGTTCACTGGTATGAGGGAGATTCGTTTTACCCTGTGGATATTGGCTTGTTATTCTAGTTACTATAATCAATATAAGAATAAAAGAAAACTCCAGTGTTTGAGCCAGACCAGTTCATGTCTTTTGAAAGCTATTTAAGGATAGATTGATCACCTGAAAAATGCCAGGTACTCAACTCAAAACAGTGTGTGTATGTATAGCTATGTGCTGATTAATCCCACTTAAATTCTATTACCTACTTTTTAAATAAAGGATCAAGAGAGTCCTTGTATATGCATACATGTAAAAACTGATGACACTGAGTCCAGCTGCATTACTTTCCTTTGTAGGAAGTAAGTGGCAGTCCTGGATGGCAAATGAAATTGTCTTAATACAAATCAAATATGGGGTATGGAAAGAAGACTTAGGACACTCTCTGAATGCAAGAAGGTATGGTACCTTCACCCAGTGTTCTTTATATAGGGCACTTTAAGGACATTAACTTCTTTTCAATTACTATTTTCTAGGACGGTCTAGGGTTGAACATAATTTATATCCAAGAAAAACTGGAGACGCTGTAATAATGTTTAGATAGTTAGCAATAATAACTTAGTGTTTGGATATCATTTTATAAGGATGTTTGTAGTAATAATCTCATGAAATGTAAGACTGAGACAGCACATTCACCAGTCTCCATTTGAGAGAGGGAGAGAAAGAAAATGGGAAAGAGGAAGGGAGAAAGAGTGAGAAAATGAGCACAAAATCAAGATGAAAGTGGAGATTTTATACTTCTTTCCCTAAGGACTTACCATCATCCTGTCACATTTTATTAACACCTGTGTATGTCAAGACAGAAAGTCTGGTGATCTACTATCCAGAAACACCAAGGAGAAGGAGACTTACCAACTTTTGTCAAGAAAATCCTGAATCTTTACATTATCAGTCTTCCTTCCATTAGTGTAATCACTAAGTTTTGAATCTTTTTTGAGGGAACAACTGGGGCCCAACGAGGTGGAGTGTCTTGTACAATATGAGTAAGAGTTGGCCTGTAGTAGAAACTACTTATAATTTCCTCAGGTCTTTCTTTGTTTTAGCCACTTCATACACATCATCCTTCTAAGAAGCTTTGTGCATATGAAGAAACTGAGGCTCAGAGTGCTTAAGGAACTTGCCCATAGCTGCATAGTTAGTAAATGGAATCTAAAGGATTTTTCTTTCTTTCCTTCTTTCTTCCTTTCTTTCTTCCTTTCTTTCTTCCTTTCTTTCTTTCTTCCTTTCTTTCTTCCTTTCTTTCTTTCTTTCTTTCTTTCTTTCTTTCTTTCTTTCTTTCTTTCTTTCTTTCTTTCTTTCTTTTTCTTTCTTCCTTCCTTCCTTCCTTCCTTCCTTCCTTTCTTCCTTTCTTCCTTTCTTCCTTCCTTCCTCCCTCCCTCCCTCCCTTCCTCCCTTTCTTTCTCTTTCTTTCTTTCTTTCTTTCTTTCTTTCTTTTTTATTTCTGAGAGAGAGAGACAGTGTGAGAAGGGGAGGGTCAGAGAGAGAGGGAGACACAGAATCTGAAACAGGCTCCAGACTCTAAGCTAGCTGTCAGCACATTGCCCGACACGGGGCTCAAACCCACAAACTGTGAGATCATGACCTGAGTCGAAGTCAGCTGCCCAAGCAACTGAGCCACCTGGGCACCCCTTGAAGGAGTTAAAGCCAGGTCTCTTTACTGCTAAAGTCTACACTCCTTTCATTACAGTAGGCCACTCGTTGAGAATCTAGTTCTCTTCATTTCCAGTGTTAGCAACTTTCTTATCAGTGAGTCTGAGCTCAGAGTTCTAGGTCAAAGATAAAGTCAAAATAGGTCTTTATCCTATGAGGATTTATCTATCTAGAGATTGTCTGTCTTTCACAAATAGCTAGAGCATGGGTTTGTAAGAAGACAACAGCTGCTCCCTTGCAGTGTGTGTGTGTGTGTGTGTGTGTGTGTGTGTGTATACATGTGGTCACATGGCCCTGTTATAATAGGTAAAGCAGAAGTTAGTTGCTCTCTGTGATGTTTCTGCATAGTGATATATGTTTAAAATTATTTTTACTTTTTTCCTTTTATATGAATTGTAGCTTTTCACTGTCTCTGTATGCAAGCATTCATCAGCATGTATTAAAGATGCCTGAAAAAAATAAAAGAAAAAAAATAAGATGCCTGTTGGAAGGTTCACAGTGACTGGACCAGCATGAGCCATTTCAATCCTGGCTAGACTGTTTCTTCCTTAGGGCGTCAGAATGGAGTCATGGAGCCTAAGCTTCCTTGATGTTTCCCTTCAGGAGAGGAAAGAGAATATCACAGGCACCAAAGGACCCTATCAAAGGCACCAGACTTCAGGTGGAGACTGGGGTACAGTGTGGCACAGTACAGTGCAGTGCATATTTACAGGACAAATGGAAGGCTTTTCTTGGAATTTCAAGAACAGAAGGTACAGACACAGTAGTCTCTCAGCCACGCTTTAATGAGCCAGGGCCTTGACTAACTGGATGCTCAGTAACAGGACGTCTGTGCAGGGAGAATGTAAGCAGAGGATGTTTGGGCTCTGCTTGGGCAGGTGTCTCCAAGGGAGAGGGAAACATGACTCATGACACTTGAGCTAAGTTGACACTGCTGCCATCACCCTTGGAGAACAATTTGTGGGCAGAGCTCTAGGCTGTTTATAAAAATGACATGAGCAGCAGCTTCAGCCTCAGGAGGCATCATAGGAATAGATAAAGAGGAGGATTACAGAAGCTAAAGCTTTTGTTTAAAGAGAGATTACAAAGCATTTAGGTCGGATCAAGTTGTCCTGAAGCTTAACTGCTAAAATGTGCCCCTTTTCTCTGTTCTTTGATGAGTTTCACTCTTAAACCGAGTGCTCAAATGTGAAGATGATGAAGCTGTGTTTGGAATAACCACAGATGAGATTGTTGGTCTCTTTCCCTTCTGTTAATATGAATTCAGGAAACATGAAGATTAGAAGAGATTCCAACTTTAGTTTTTTCTTGTAACAAGGGCAAGTGCTTTCTAAGTACTCAAATATGAAGAAATCATGCAGCAGGAAAGTGGATGCAACAAGGTTAACATTACAGAGATTTTCATAAACTTATGATTTCTGTGTTGGAAATTGTCCAAAGTATAGACTGTGCCTGTTGAGAGGGTAAAAATATAGGTTTAAAAACATTTAATCTATTTCCCACTTCTGAGGCTGAATTGGATTGACTGCATGGCTGATCCAGTGCCTGCAAAAACCTACACATTCAGGAGGTGATTTTAAAAAAATGAATTGACCACAACTCAGCCAATTCGTCAGCTATTCGTAGAATTGGCCTTTGTTCAGCTAGGGATCATTCCTGATCTTCTCTGTGTCAGAGAGATTTTCTGCCTCAGTGAATCCTTCCCTTTCTCTGGGAATTAAAATCTAAAGAAAAATGATAAAATTCCAAAAGAACCATATGCAAAATTAGACATGTGTGACATTAATTCATTTGTTAATAAAATAGCAATGCATAGAACATCTACTAGATGCCTGGCTCTATTCTGAGCACTGGAAATCTGGTGACAAACAAGACAAATTCCCCGCACTTAAGTTACAGTAGGGAAGACAGAAATAATAGTTAAATATACAAGTATATATAAGAATATGCTTTTATAGTGTTGTGAATGTTGCCAAGAAATTAAAGGAGAGAGAGTGTAGGAAATTGAAAGACTATTTTAGAATGGATGTCAGGGTAGGCTTTCCTGAAGAGGGGATATTTAAGCAGAGATCTGAAAGTATGTAGGAAAAAGTACTGTGAAGATCTAACAAACTGTTCAATAGAGAGGTAATAACATAGGATAGGAATAGCAGGTGTAAATGTTTTGAAGTAAAAACTAGCTTAGAGTGTTTTAGAAACCTCAAGGAGGTCAGTGTAGCTGAAGTAGAGAGGGTCAGAAGGAGTAAAGCAAGAGGTAAGGCTGGAGGGTAGCAGAGGCCAAGTTGTGTAGGTCAGAGGAGTCTTTAGTAAGCATCTGGGTTGTTATTCTAAATGTGATGAAAGGCAGAGCAGTACTGTAAAGGAAGTGACATAATCTGATATGTAGTTTTAAAGAGCTCCCTGGTGACTGTGTAGAGAATAAATTGTAGCGTGGTGAGAGTAGCAGCAAAGAGACCAGTTATGAGTCAATTTCTAAAGGCCACAAAGGAGATGGTATTTCAGAAGTGTGTGATGTTTGAGGAAGTGAGCAGAAGTAATGAGACATGGATATGTTTTGAGAGTAAAACCCAAAAGAGCTTTCTGATGGATTAGGTGTGGATAAAGTTGAGATTGGAGAAAGAAAAATGGGAAGAATGGAGCCATCTAGAATTTTAACAGAGCACAAACTTCATCCATGCACAGGGCATGACTGAATTTAGCAAGTAAGTGAATGTTGGTGGCTGCAATGAGGGAAATAGCGAAGAAACAGATGTTTGGGGGGATTGAGGTGGAAATAAAAAGTTTTCACTGGAACATGTTATGTTCTAGATATTTCTAAATTATTACTATTAATAGTCTATTAGGGATGAGTCTATCATCAGGGAAAGGTCTGGATGGGGGATACAGATTGGGTATCTTCAGCATATAGATACTTTATAAAAGCAGAAAATTTTAGGAAGGAAGGAAGGAAGTAGAGAAAGAGAAGGATCAAGGACCAAGATTGGGGGCAGGACAATATTCAGGAAAGAGTAGAAGAAAAGAAACTGGCAAATAAAACTGAAGAGAAGTCATCTGGTAAATAAATAAGTTTTACTGAGAATAAAGTGAAGGGAGTATTTCAAAGCTTGATAATGATTGAATAATAAGGACACTGAACCAACTGATGGATTGTGTGAGATAAAGATGTTTGTAACATTTTTAAGAGTGAGGGGGAAAAAAAAGCCTGATTATAGATTTTTTTTTAATTTTTTTTTTAATGTTTTATTTCTAGGAGAGAGAGAGAGACAGCGTGAGCAGGGGAGGGTCAGAGAGAGAGGGAGTCACAGATTGAAACAGGCTCCAGGCTCTGAGCCGGCAGTCAGCACAGAGCCCGACGCAGGGCTCGAACCCACGAACCGCGAGATCATAACCTAAGTGAAAGTCGGACGCTTAACCGACTAAGCCACCCAGGCGCTCCTATAGATTTTTTTTTTTTTAAAACAAGGAAGTGGAGACTGAATGTAGATGATACATTCAGTGATTTTTCTTTAAAGAAAGCAGAGTAAATTGACATTAGCTGGAACAGAATATAGGGTTAAGATTTTTTTTATAACATATTTGTATGCTCTATTAGTCAGGATAGGCTAAATTATGCTGCAGTAACAAATTAGGACTCAAATTCCAGTGGTTTGCTACAGCAAAGGTTTATTTTTCACCCATCCTACAGATTCAGGGAGGGTGGGCTGGAAGCTTTGCTACCCATAGTTCCTTGAAGTTAGTCTGACTGAGGCTCCATTGTCTTATATGTGCATGATCTTAAATATGCAAACTCTTCAATTGCCATGGCAGGAGATTAAGACTAGAAAAGTGTACATGGGGTTTTTCACTCTTATTAGCATGAAATGGTTGTACATTTACTTGGTCAGAAGTAATCACATGGACTGCCTAATGACTGGAAAACTTAGGAAAACAATTGAAATATTTAATGGGCGTCACTGCCTCTACCACATAAGCCAGTAGGAATGACACCAAAAGCAGAGTAAATGAAATGTAAGAGCCAAATTCCTGAGCAGGCAGGAGGGGATGAAAGTCAGTTCTCTCTCAGAGAGACTAGTTTTAGCAGCCCTATTTGAGTAAGGGTATTTCACTTGCTCTATCAGAAATCTGGGTATATGGATACTGATTATAAAGACTGGGAGATTTGATGATGGAAAGATGAGAGAATTGTCTCCTGAAAACTTTATTTTCTTGTGGGAAATAAAAAACCAAGGTCATCAATTAGGAATAAAGAAGGAGTGAAAAAAGGGAGTAATTTTCATAGATTTTAAGAGAATGTCTGTAAATAATGGTCTCTAACAGTGAAAAAACATTTACTAGGAAAATGTGGTAAGATGGAAGAGGCAATATAGTGTAATGGTTACTCTGCATGGATCCTAGAGCCAGACTGTCTTTAATGCAGTCTTGGCTATATCACTTATGACTATGACCTTACTTACTTAATAGCTAAGTGCTTCAATTTCCTGATCTGTAAAGTTGGGATAATAATAGTACTTATATCATAGGATTGTTTGGTGGATTAAAATAGCTTGGCACTGTGAAATGTCAGTTGTTATTGTGAGGATAACCTGACAATGGTATAATTTCAGGTTAATGCTCCTGAAAATGAAGCAACGCCAATAGTTCACTTCTGTGTTTTTTCTCCGTCTGCATTCAACTGCTCTGTAGCTAGAAAGCAGAGGTGTAGTAGGCAGAGAAGTAGATTTAACCAGGGTTAGACTAGATTTATATTGAAAGAGGGAACTCTTTCCAGTTTACTGTGACAAAGTAGTCTTGTTTCCCCAAGTATGAAGATGTCTATTCCCATATTGATTTATTTCTTATTAGAAATCCTAAAAATTTTTCTGTTTTCTATGAGCTATGTCAGATTTCACAAGACGTTGCAGGGATCCTTCAGAATATTGAGAGGGTTAGAATTCCATTTGATTAAATTAATCCTCTTCTCCAAGAAAAGCACCATTTATAATTCTATAAAAATGGAATATTTAGCAGCAACCAACCTCTGTGTGTCTTTAGATCTGAAATGAATCTCATATGAATATAGATAAATATTTTAAAAATCTATTCAGTTATCTGTCTTTTGATTATAGAATTTAGTACACTTACATTTAAATTTAGTCCATTTATATATAAATATATACTATTGCCATTTTGTTAATTGTTTTTTGACTGATTTTTTAAAATCTCTTCTCTGTTCCTTACTTCTCTTGCTCTCTTTCTTTTCGGTTTGATGACTTTCTTTAGTGGTATGCCTATATACCTTTCTTTTTATCTTTTGTGTATTTTCTAAAAGTTTTAGGTTTGTGGTTACCATGAGTCTTACCTATAACAACTTATATCTACAACAGTCTATTTAAGTTGGTAACAACTTAAGTTTGATCTTCTTCTTTTTTTATATTTTCTTAAATAGTTTATTGTTAAGTTGGTTTCCAAATAACATCCAGTGCTCATCCCAACAAGTGTCCTCCCCCATGCCCATCACTCCCCTTCCCCTCTCCTGCACCCCCATCAGCCCTCAGCTTGTTCTCATCATTCAAGAGTCTCTCATGGTTTGCCTCCCTCCCTCTCCTCCACTATTTTTCCCCTTCTTCTCCCCCATGGTCCTCTGTTAAGCTCCTCCTAATCCACCTATGTGTGCAAACATATGGTATCTGTCCTTCTCTGCCTGACTTATTTCACTCAGCATAACACCCTCTAGTTCCATCCATGTTACTACACATGGCCAGATTTCATTCCTTCTCATTTCCATGTAGGTATTCCATTGTATAAATATACCACATCTTCTTGATCCATTTGTCAGTTGATGGACATTTAGGCTCTTTCCATGATTTGGTTATTGTTGAGAGTGCTGCTGTGAACATTGGGGTACATGTGCCCCTATACATCAGACTCCTGTATCCCTTGGGTAAATTCCTAGCAGTGCTATTGCTGGGTCATAGGGGAGTTCTATTGTTAATTTTTTGAGGAACCTCCACACTGTTTTCCAGAGGGGTTGCACCAGTTTACATTCCCACCAACAGTGTAGGAGGGTGCCTGTTTCTCCACATCCTCGCCAGCATCTAGAGTCTCCTGATTTGTTCTTTTTAGCTGCTCCAACCGGTGTGAGGTGGTATCTCAGTGTGGTTTTGATTTGTATTTCCCTGATGAGGAGGGATGCTGAGCATCATTTCATGTGTCTGTTGGCCATCGGGATGTCCTCTTTGGAGAAGTGTCTTTTCATGTCTTCTGGGCAGAATCCATTTCTTCACTGGATTATTTGTTTTTCCGGTGTGGAGTTTGGTGAGTTCCTTATAGATTTTGGATACTAGCCCTTTATCTGATATGTCATTTGCAACTATCTTTTCCTATTCCGTCGGTTGCCTATTGGTTTTATTGATTGTTTCCTTTGCTGTGCAGAAGCTTTTTATCTTGATGAGGTCCCAGTAGTTCATGTTTGCTCTTGATTCCATTGCCTTTGGGGATGTGTCAAGTAAGAAATTGCTGCGACTGAGGTCAAGGAGGTTGTTTCCTGCTTACTCCGGTAGGATTTTGATGGTTTCCTGTCTCACATTGAGGTCCTTGATACATTTTGAGTTTATTTTTGTGTATGGTGTGAGACAGTGGTCTAGTTTCATTCTTCTGCATGTTGCTGTCCAGTTCTCCCAGCACTATCTGTTAAAGAGGCTGTGTTTTCTCCATTGGATACTCTTTCCCGCTTTGTCAAAGATTAGTCGGATATACATTTGTGGGCCCAATTCTGAGTTCTGTATTCTATTCCATTGGTCTATGTGTCTGTTTTTGTCCCAATACAATACTGTGTCTGGATGATTGCAGCTTTGTGGTAGAGGCTAAAGTCTGGGATGCTTATGCCTCCTGTTTGGTTTTCTTCATCAATATTACTTTGGCTATACGGAGTCCTTAGTGCTTCCATATAACTTTTAGGATAGTTTGTTCTATTTTTGAGAAGAATGCTGGTACAGTTTTGATTGAAATTGCATTGAATGTGTAGATTACTTTGGGTAGTAATGGCATTTCAACTATATTTATTTCTGACCCATGAGCATGGAATGTTTTTCCATTTCTTTGTGTCTTCTTCAGTTTCCTTCATAAGTTTTCTATAGGTTTCATCATACAGATCTCCTATATATTTGGTTAGGTTTATTCCTAGGTATTTTATGCTTTTTGTGCAATTGTGAATGGGATCAGCTTCTTGATTTCTCTTTCTGTTGCTTCATTATTGGTGTATAAAAATGCAACCCATTTCTGTACGTTGATTTTGTACCCTGCAGCTTTGCTGAATTCACATATCAGTTCTAGTAGGCTTCTCGTGGAATCTGTCAGGTTTTCTATGTAGAGTATCATGTCGTCCGCAAAAAGAGAAAGTTTGACTTCTTCTTTACCAATTTGATGCCTTTGATTTCCTTTTGTTGTCTGATGGCTGATGCTAGGACTTCCAGCACTATGTTATACAACAGTGGTGAGAGTGGACATCCCTATCATGTTCCTGATCTCAAGGGGAAAGCTCTCATTTTTTTCCCCTTTGAGGTTGATGTTAGCTGAGGGCTTCTCTTAGATGGCTTCCATGATGTTTAGTTAACTTCTTTCTATCCCGACTTTCTCGAGGGTCTTTATTAAGTAGAGTTGCTGTATCCTGTCAAATGTTTTTTTTTTTTTTTTCAGCATCTATCGACAGGGTCATATGGTTTTTGTCTTTTCTTTTGTTAATGTGATGTATCACATTGATTGATTTGCGAATATTGAACCAGCCCTGTAACCCAGGAATGAATCATGGCGGATTGATCATGGTAGATAATTCTTTTTATGTGCTGTCGAATTTGGTTTGCAAATATCTTGTTGAGGATTTTTGCATCCGTATTCATCAAGGATATTGGCCTGTAGTTCTCTTTTTTTGCTAGGTCTCTGTCTGGCTTGGGAATCAGAGTGATGCTGGCTTCGTAAAATGAGTCTGGAAGTTTTCCTTTGATTTCTATTTTTTGGAATAGCTTGAGAAGAATGGGTATTAATTCTGTTTTAAACATCTGGTAGAATTCCCCAGGGAAGCCATCTGGACCAGGGCTCTTATTTGTTGGGAGATTTTTGATAAATGATTCGATTTCTTCACTAGTTATGGGTCTGTTCAGATTTTCTGTCTCTTCCCGTGTGAATTTTGGTAGTGAGTGTGTGTTTAGGAATTTGTCCATTTCTACTAAATTGTCCAATTTGTTGGCATATAATTTTTCATAGTATTCCCTGATAATTGCTTGTATTTCTGAGGGGATGGTTGTAATAAGTCCATTTTCATTAATGAATTTGTATATTTGAGTGCTATATCTTTTCTTTTTGAGAAGCCTGGTGAGAGGTTGGTCAATTTTATTTATTTTTTCAAAAAACCAACTCTTGGTTTCATAGATCTGTTCAATTGTTTCTTTGGTCTATATGATGTTTAATTCTGCCCTGATTTATATTATTTCTCTTCTCCTACTGTGTTTGGGGAGCTCTTGTTGCTCTCCCTCTAGTTCCTTTAGGTATGCTGTTAGATTTTATACTTGCACTTTTTCTAATTTTGAAATAGGCCTGGAATGCAATGCACTTTCTTTTTTTATTTTTTTTTTATTTTTTTTTTTATGTTTTATTTACTTCTAGGAGAGAGAGACAGCGTGAGCAGGGGAGGGTCAGAGAGAGAGGGAGTCACAGACCGAAAGAGGCTCCAGGCTCTGAGCTGGCAGTCAGCACAGAGCCCGACGCGGGGCTCGAACCCACGAACCGCGAGATCATGACCTAAGCGAAAGTCGGACGCTTAACCGACTAAGCCACTCAGGCGCCCCTGCAATGCACTTTCCTCTTAGGACTGCTTTTGCCACATCCCATAGAGTTTGGATTGTTATATTTTCATTTTCTTTTGTTTCCATATATTTTTAAAATATCCTCTCTAATTGCCTGATTGGCCCATTCATTCTTTAGTAGGATGTTCTTTAACTTCCATGTTTTTGGAGGTTTTCCAGACTTCTTCCTGTGATTGATTTCAAGTTTCATAGCATAGTGATCTTAAAGTTTGCATAGTATGATCTTAATTCTTTTATATTTATTGAGGTCTGCTTTATGTCCTAGTATGTGATCTATCTTGGAGAATGTGCCATGTGCGCTTGAGAAGAAAGTGAATTCCATGGACTCAAGATGTAGAGTTCTAAATATATCTATCAAATCCATCTGGTCCAATGTGTCATTCAAGTCTGGTTATTCTTTAGTGATTTTCTGTCTAGTTGATCTATCCATTCCTGTAAGTGGAGCATTAAAGTCCCCTGCTATTACCACATTCTTATCAATAAAATTGTTTCTGTTTGTGATTAATTGTTTTATATATTTAGGTGCTCCCATACTCGGTGCATAGACATTTATAATCGTTAGTTCTTCCTGATGGATGGACCCTGTAATTACTATATAATGCCCTTCTTCATCCCTTGTTATTGTCTTTACTTTAAAGTCCAGTTTGTCTGATATAAGTATAGCTACTCCAGCTCTCTTTTGACTTCTAGTAGCATGATATATGTTTCTCCATCCCCTTACTTCAATCTGAAGGTGTCCTCAGGTCTAAAATGAGTTTCTTGTAGACAGCAAATAGATGGATTTTGGTGTGTGTTTTTTTTTTTTTTAATCCATTCTACTACCCTGTGTCTTTTGATTGGAGCATTTAGTCCATTTACATTCAGTGTTATTATTGATAAATATGGGTTTAGAGTCATCGTGTTCTTTGTGGGATTCATGCTTGTGGTGGTGTCTCTGGTAAATTGTGTTCTTTGCAACACTTCCCTCAGAGAGTCCCCTTCGGAATTTCTTGTAGGGCTGGTTTAGTGGTGACAGATTCTTTCAATTTCTGTTTATTTGGGAAGACTTTTATCTCTCCTTCTATTCTGAATGACAGGCTTGCCGGATAGAGGATTCTTGGCTGCATCCTTTTTCTGTTCATCACACTGAAGATTTCTTGCCATTCCTTTCTGGCCTGCCAAGTTTTAGTAGATAGGTCTGTCACCACTCTGATAGGTTTCCCTTTGTATGTTAGGGCCCTTTTATCCCTAGCTGCTTTCAGAATTCTATCTTTGTCCTTTTATTTTGCCTGTTTCACTATGATATGTCGTGCAGAAGATCGATTCAAGTTACATCTGAGGGGAGTTCTCTGTGTCTCTTGGATTTCAGTGTCTGTCTCCTTCCCCAGATTGGGGAAGTTCTCTGCTATAATTTGTTCAAGGATTCCTTCAGCACCTTTCCCTCTTTCTTCCTCTTCTGGAATTTCTATGATGCGGATATTGTTCCATTTGATTGTATCGCTCAGCTCTGAAACTCTCCTTTCATATTCCTGGATCAGTTTATCTCTCTTTCTTGGCTTCCTCTTTTTCTATAATTGTGTCTTCTAAATCACTTATTCTCCTTTTTGAGTCTTCAATCTGTGCGTTGGATGCCTCCATTTTATTATGTATCTCATTTATAGCATTTTTTTCATCACAACTATTCTTTAGCTCCATAGTCTTTGTAGCAATAGTTTCTCTGATGTCTTCCATACCTTTTTCAAGTCCAGTGATTAATTTTATGACTATCATTCTAAATTCTTGTTCAGTTATGTTGCTTATATTTGTTTTGAGCAGTTCTTTAGCTGTAATTTCTTCCTGGAATTCATTTGGAGGAGAGTTCTTCTGTTTCATCATTTTGGTTAGCTTTCTATCACTTGTTAATTTTAAAAGCCTATTATGCACTCTGCCCCTGCTGATGCTGCTGTATTAAAGAGCGGTCTTTGACTGTCAAGGGCATGTCCATTCAGGAAGTGTTCTTTGAATGGTGTCTCTTGGTTTCTCTTGTTGAGAGTTTGGTTATTTAAAAAAAATTTTTTTTAAACGTTTATTTATGTTTGAGACAGAGAGAGACAGCACGAGCTTGGGAGGGGCAGAGAGAGAGGGAAACACAGAATCTGAAACAGGCTCCAGGCTCTGAGCTGATAGCACAGAGCCCGACACGAGGCTCAAACCCATGGACCGTGAGATCATGACCTGAGCCAAAGTCGGCCACTTGACTGACTGAGCCACCCAGGCACTCCAAGACTTTGGTTATTTTGTTTCCCTACTCGTAGTGGTATTTGGGATGCTCCACCATGTGTACTTTGGCTTGTTTCTTGAGGTATCCCTGGAAAAGAAAACAAACAACTACACAGAGAACAAAGGTACACAAATGCACAGACAAATCCAAGAAACACGCAAACCAAAAGGGAAGAGAAAAAAAAAAGGAAGAGACAAAAAATAAAAGAAAACAAAAGAGAAAAAAAAGAGGAAGGAGGGAAGACAAATAATAAAAATAAAAATTAATAAAAAATAAAAAAAGAAGAAAAGAAAAAAGAAACAACCCAAAAGACAAAGGACAGTCTAAAAGCATAAAACCAGAATTCTCAGCTACAAATAAAGAGCCAGGTGTATGCATTGCTGATGGAAGAGCATATACAAAGAGAGAAATGACAGGGCATGGGGGAAGTGAAATTGGAAATGAAATGACCAGGCAGAGAGACTAAGAGGCTTGATTCAGAGGGAGAAATCATAAAATATGTTTAGAGGCAAGGAGAAAGAAACGAAGATGTTACTCAGAGAAACTATATAGTCTGATTACTCCAGAGAGAGAGAGAGAGAGATAAAATGGTAGCGGTGGAGGTGTAGACTGTACATCTAGGGAATGGATTAAATGTGACTGTTTAAGAAAACCAGTGACCAGAGTCCCCATCCAGCAGAGTGGAGGGTTACAAATGAGAAAATGGAGAATATATCTGAATAGAAAGAATTATCTAGAATTATTCACGACAGTGGATCCATGTTGGTGTTGCCCCAGGCTCTGGGGTAAAAAAATAAAAAAGCAGTTCTCTAGCAGGGATGGGCATGGTTTGGTGTAGGCAGGTCTTAGCTTCCACTGGGTCCCCCTGGCTGCTCCCTGAGGCCCCGCCTTGGTGGTTGTGGAGAGAAAAATGGTGGCACCCCAGTCCCTTCTGGAACCAAGCATTGCAAATCACTCCTTTGGGTCTGATCTCCCTGTGCTGCTGGTGTAGCCAAGGTGAGCTATGTTCTATGCCCCACACCCTGCCTCATTTCCAGGTCCCAGTCCGCATGCTTTATTGAAGCCACCCAAAACATAATCCTGTAGGTCGCTGCTTCCCTGCTGCTGGGAGTCGAGGGTTGGGGGGAAGAGGGAAGTGGTTCAGCCTCAGATCTGCTGGAGTCAAGCAGTGGCATAGCCTGGGATCCAAAGCCTCAGTGCTGCAGGAGGTCAAGCCCGGGGAACTCTGCCTCAGCCCACCGCCTCTGCACTGCAGGGGATGGTGCTGGGAGTGTAGCAGAGCTGTTTTTCCTGGCGCCCTCTAGGACCGGGGGCACCTAGTTCAAAGTCAACACCCCAGCTAGAACTAAAAACACTCCTTCCAAGCCAAAGTTTTTTTCTTCTACAGGGACAGTTCAATGAGCGGGTTTGGGTGCTCTTTCTTTTCCCCTCGACCTGCGAGCCAGGCTCCCTTCTCTCCCTCTGTGTCTCCTGTCTCGGCCCGCTTTTATCTTCCCCAGTCTGCACTCACGCACTTATGAGTTTGCCTTCCCAGTGTACTCTGTCTCTGTCTCTTCCCAAACTCCTGTGGTTCAGTGTCCTATGACTTCAGGCCTTCTCTGTTTGAGAGATGGGTGCAAGTGAAATACACGGAGCTCCCTACTTCTCCGCCATCTTGCCTCCCATCCCAGTAGTTGACCTTTTTCAGTTTGATCTTCTTCTAAAGCTCAACCTAACTAGGCTGTACAAGATCACTCCCTTTTGAATACTGAGTAGAAATCAATCATAAGAAGAAAACTGGAAGAAACACAAATGTGTCGAAGACAAAACAACATGCTTTGAGCAACCAGTGGGTCAATGAAGAGAGTAAATAAAAAGTATCTTGAGACAAATGAAAATGGAAATACAATGATTCATAATAAATGGAATGTAGCAAAAGCAGTCTTAATAGAGAAATTTATAAGTGATACATGCCTACCTCAATAAATGAGGAAAATCTTAAATAATCCAATGTTAAACCTAAAGAAACTAGAAAAAGAAGAACAAATGAAGCCCAAAGTTAGTAGAAAAAAAGGATATAATAAAGATCAGAGTGGAAATAAAGGAAATAGAGACTACAAAAGCCAAAGAAAAGATCAGTGAAACTAAGAGCAGATTTTTTGAAAGGATAAACAAAATTGACAATTCCTAGCTGGACTCACCAAGAAAAAAGAGACAAGTCTCAAATAAATAAAGCTGGAAATGAAAGAGAAGTTACAACTACTACCACAGAAATATAAAGAATCATAAGAGACTACTATGAACAATTATATGCCAACAAACTGAATAACTGGAAGAAATGGATCAATTTCTAGAAATATACAATCTTCTTAAGAGTGACTCATGAATAAATAGAAAATCTGAAGCAACAAATTACTATTAAGGAGATTGAATCAGGAAAACACACAAACAAATAAAAATACCTCTATACAAACAAGTGTTTAAGACCAGATGCCTTCACTGGTGAATTCTACCAAATGTTCAAAGAATTTTTAATACCCATCCTTCTCAAACTATTCCAAAAAAATTAAAGAGGCAGAAATACTTCCACATTCATTTTACAAGGACAGCATTACCCTTATATCAAAACCAGAGAAGTTTGCAAAAAAAGAAGAAAAGAATAATACCCCTGATGAACATAAATGCAGAACTCTTCAACAAAATATGACATACCAAATTCAACAATATGCTAAAGGATTATACACAATAGTCAAGTGAGATTATCTGCAGGGAATCAAGGGTGGTTCAACATCAGCAAATTTATCATTGAGATACAGTTTCTTAAGAAAATAAAAGGAGTGCCTGCATAGCTCAGTGGCTTAAGCATCCAGCTCTTCATTTTGGCTCAAGTCATGATCTTATAGTTCATGATATTTAGCCCTGTATCAGGTTCTTTGCTGACAGTGTGGAGCTTGCTTGAGATTCTCTCTCTCCCTCTCTCCTTCTGCCCCTCCTTCTCTAACTTTTTCAAAACAAATAAGTAAACATTTAAAAAATAATGAGAGATATAAATTGTATAATCATGTTAATAGATGCAGAAAAAGCATTTGACAGAATTCCATGTATATCTATGATAAAAAACAAAACAAAACAAAACCTCTCTGAACAAAATGGCTGTGGAGGGACTCTACCTCAACATAGTAAAGGCCATATAAGACAAAGCCATAGTTAACATACTCATCAGTAAAAGCTGATAGCTTTCCTCTTTGATTGGGAACAAGACAAACATGCCCACTTCTGCCACTGTTATTCAATATAGTGTTGGAAGTGCTAGCCACAGCAAGTGGACAAGAAAACAGATAAAAACCATCTAAAAAGAAGAAGTAAAACTGTCACTATTTGCAGATAACATAGAGAATCCTAAAGACTCCACCAAAAAAAAAAAAAAAAACCTGTTGCAATAAAAGAATTCAGTAAAATTGTAGGGTACAAAATCAATATATAAAAGTTTGTTGCACTTCTACACGATAATAATAAAATATTAGAGTGCCTAAGAAAATGATGCTATTTACAATCGGCCAAAAAGAGAAAATACATAGGCATAAATTTAAACAAGGAGTTAAAAGACCTGTACACTTAACACTATGACATTGATGAAAGAATGTGAAGAGACATAAATAAAAGGAAAGATTCCATGCTCATGGCTTAGAAGAATTAATATTGTTCAAATGTCCATACTACCTAACACAGTGTACAGATTCAGTGTAATCCCCTATCAAAATTCCAGTGCCATTTCACCAAATATCATAAGGATTTAGAAATGATTCTAAAATTTGTATGGCACCATAAAGGATCCCAAATAGCCAAAGCAATCTTGACAAAGAACATCTTCCTGATTTTAAACTCCCTGATTTTCATGCTCACTTATTTTAAATTACACTACAAAGCTATAATAATCAAAACAGTATGGCATTGGCATAAAAAGATACCATAGTCAATGGAATAGAATAGAGAGCCCATAGATAAACCTACTCACATATGGTCAACTAATTTATGGCATTGGAGTAAAAAATATACAATGGGGAAAAGACAGGAGTCTCTTCAGTTCATCTTGTTGGTAAAACTGAACAGCCATACATAAAAGAATGAAACTAGACCGCTGTCTTAACACTATATAAAAAATTAACTCAAAATAGAATAAAGACTTGGATGTTAAGACTTTAAACTGTAAAACTCCTAGAATAAAACATATTAAGCAACTTGATATCAGTCTTGGAAATAAACTTTTGGATCTGACATCAAAGCAAAGGCAACAAAAGCACAAAGCACAATAAACAAGTGAGACTACATCAAACTAAAAAGTTTTGGCACAACATAGGAAACAATTAATAAAATTAAAAGGAACCTACTCAATGGGAGAAAATATTTGCAAATCATATATCCAGTAAGGGGTTGATATCCAAAGAACTCTAACAATTCAGTAGGAACAAACAAACAAACCAAAAAAAAAAAAAAAACAAATCCAAAAAACCAAAACCAAACCAAAAACACCGCAAAAGGGGCGCCTGGGTGGCTTAGTCGGTTAAGCGTCCGACTTTCGCTTAGGTCATGATCTCGCAGTTTGTGGGTTCAAGCCCCACGTTGGGCCTTGTGCTGACTGCCAGCTCAGAGCCTGGAGCCTGTTTCAGTTTGTGACTCCCTCTCTCTCTGACCCTCCCCTGCTCATGCTGTCTCTCTCTCTCTCTCCTAGAAATAAATAAAAAACATTAAAAAAAATTTAAAAACAAAACAAAACAAAAAACACCGCAAAAGACCCAGTTAAAAAATGGGCAGAGGATCTAAATAGACATTTTTCTAAATATGACATACAGATCGTCAAGAGGTGCATGAAAAGATGTTCAACATCATGAATGTTTCAGGAAATGCAAAGTCAAACCACAATTAGATATCACCTCACACCTGTCAGAATGGCTATTATCAAAAAGACAAGAATTAACAAGTGTTGAAGAGACTGTGGAGAAAAGGAAACCCTGGTAAACAGTTGTGAGAATGTAAATTGGTACAGCCACTGTGGAAAACAGTATGGTGTTTCCTCAAAAAATTAAAAATGAATCTACCATATCTTCCAGCTATTCTATTTCTGGATACTTATACAAAGAAAATGAAAACACGAAGTCAAAAAGATAAGTGTACCCCTATATTTATTGAAGAATTATTTACAATAGCCAAGTTATGGGAGCAACCTAAGTGTTCATCAGTGGATGAATGGATGAAGAAGTGTGGTATATATACAATGGAACACTACTCAGCCATAAAAAAGAAATATTGTCATTTGAACAGTGTGAATTTGAGGGTATTGTGCTAAGCAAAAAAAAAAAAAAGAGAGAGAGAGAGAGAGATCATGATTTCACTTATATATGGAATTTAAAAAACAAAACAAATGAACAACCAAAGCAAAAAACAGATTGGTGGTTATCAAAGAAGCAGGTTGGGCGTGGTGGTGGGCAAAAGGGGTTAAGGAAGTCAGTTGTATGGTGATAAATGGTAACTAGCCATACTGTGATCATCACTTTTAGTGTATACAAATATCAAATAATTATATCACATGCTGAAATTAATATGTTATATACTAATTTTACCTCGATTAAAAAACAAACAGAAAACAACCTATTGGTTGTTTCACTTCTCTTGGAAGTGAAAGAATTTTTTGTATCAAACAAAATTATATTTTTGAGACAAAGTTCACATTATTTTTCTCATGGGTTACTTCTTTTTCCTCTATTTAAGAATCCCTGAGTATTTGGACCTTGAGTTTTCATGGGAAACAGTAACCCAAGGATCTCTACTTCAATTCTCCTGCCAGCTTACACACTGCCTTCTTAGTTGCTAATGATCTGAAACAAATGTCACTAAGTAGAAAGGAAGATTAATTCCAATGAAACTGGGTGGGTATGCCAAATCTATTTTCTTTTCTCATGCAGGAATCTGTGAGGAGGCCAACAGCAGAATCTTTTATTGTGTAATACAATAAGGCAATTTTCTCCATATTTTTCTTTGCCTTTAGAAATCTTTTTACATTGGCTTTACTTTCCAGAAATCTTCTCTAGCTTCCTTAATAACCCAGGCTACAGAAACCGTTATGGTGTTTGATAGTAGATATTACTTGGTATCTAAATCATTGGGATTCCTCAGCCTATAGCTGTTAGATTTCTGACTTAAAAAGCATTTTCTCTGATAGTTTCTCCCAGCTACCACTAGAATATGCTTGCAAAACATGCAAACAAAAATATAGAAACAGCAAAAGATGAAAGCTCAGAAAAAAGGAACAAAAATTCGAAACTGATATAATGCCAACATCAAAGTAAAATTCTCCATTGCAGATGGAGCCAGATGGGAAAATCCTTCACATTCCATTCTTCTAAGGAAACAAGCAATTCTTCTGTGGCATCAAGTCTATGATGCTTACCTCATTTGAGTGATGGAATTGTGAGTAAATGCTATGTTTTTTTTGCTAATATTTATTCTTTATCTTCTAACTTTTTTGTCTAAATAGCCTTAAGAAGAATATCTATCTATGTATCTATCTATTACCTATTGGCGGAAGATAATCTCAGATTAAAAGTAGTTTGGGGATTAGGAGTTTGAGTGATAATTTTGCCTTTCTGTGTTATTATATTTTGAAATATTTTTATGCTATTCATATTTTACCATGTAATAAGGGAATAGAATATAGTTTTCAAAAGACAGTACTTAAGAGGGCTTGGGAAATTCATTTCATTACCTGTTATTTTAAGTCAAATTTGCAACAAAATATTTTCTACTTGGTGTTTTTTTTTTTCTTTTTTTACTACTAAAGTGAGAAAGAGTACCCTTTTAATGAAGAAGATTAATATATATGTTATTCAAAATGGTGGTCTGGGCCATAGCACAGTATATATGTTATTCAAATGGATGGTATGTTTAGGTGGTTTGCCTTAAAATATAGTCTAGGGTAGTAGAACAGAACTCACAATAGTGGTTCCAGGGTGCCATTAAAGAGTTAGATTGTCTAGAAGATAAAACTGGGATGGATTTTTAATAATAATAACTTTAACAATGTGGAAAAAATTATTGAGATAATGTGTTATCAATAAAATTTTGGTGGATGCACGAGGGACTAAGGCATGTTTTAAGATAGGATTCATCCTCAAAACAACCCAAACTGATATATCATCTTATAGCTGATTTGGAAGCATCTGCTTTATACTTCATTACTTTATTATTATTGTAATTATTATTATTAAGGCATAATTTATATACATTTAAATGTATAGATCTTAGGTGTGAGTTTTAACAGTCTTGACAAATGCATATACTGTGTAATCTGTGTCACTATCAAGGTATAGGACATTTCCATTCACCAGGCTTCTTCCCAGAATATACGGTTTCTTTTCAGTGTAGGATTTTTATGAATAAAAGTGCTATGGACACTCCTGTCCATCATGATGGACGTAAACGCTCATTCCTGTGGGCATATGTCTGGAGTGAGATTGGTAGATCAGGGCATATGTGTTTGTTTAGACTTTTTTTTCTGTGTGATGGGATCAATTTAGGTAAGAAATTTACAGTTATTCCATATACTTGCCAACGCTTAGTATTGTTCATCTTTTTAATTTTACTCATTCTGGTGAGTATGGAATGGTAACTTATTGTGGTTCTAAGTTGCATTTTCTGGTAACTAATGATGTGTGTACTTTCTCATTTGTTTACTGGATATTTTGATAGCCTCTCTTATGAAAAGCCTACCTATCACAACGTATTTTAAATGGTATATTTTCGAATCTATTATTATGTCCTAACAACTGGTCTGTAAATTCCCTAAAGGTAAAGAATGCTTTTAGAGATTTTCTTAGTCTTTATACTTAGCACTTTGTACTAGCACACTGCTAGATTCTAACAGAAAAATCATTTGAATGAAATAAAGATAATTATTAAATAGCTTTTTCAATGTACCAGATACTTTTCATGTCTTGCTTCTGTTAGTTTCTGTATCAACTTCATTTATGGATGAGGAACTTAATTAGAGTGCTTTAATATTTGTTATGAAAACAGAGCTAGTAAGTGGCCTGAATTGCTATAGTCTGAAACCAGGACTTTCTTGTTCAAAAACTAGTTTCTTTGTTCCTTTGAATCCACCACAATGGCTTCAGATTAGAAAGAGTTCTTTCACTGTATTCATTCTGCACCTATTTACTGCACATTTTTACAGAGAATGCTGTGCTCTCCAACATCCACATTTTTTTTTTTTTCTGGGCACACAGCTAGACTACATTTCCCAGGCCCTTTGAAATTAGTTTGGGTCCCATGAGAGACTCTTGAATGCTGACAAAAACTGAGGACTGATGGATGTGGGGGGGAGGGGGGGATGGGCATGGAGGAGGACACTTGTGGGGATGAGCACTGAGTGTTATGTGGAAACTAATTTGACAATAAACTATTTGTAAAAAAAAATAAATAAAATAAAATACATATTTATATAAAAAAATGAAATTAGTTTGGGTCAGTGAACAAGTTACAGCTATGCAATGTGATTTAATGTTGTGTATGATACCTCTATGTGTCTCATCCATAAAAATCTCCCATATGTTATCTTCTACTTAATGTTTGTGGCACACTTGAACTTCGCATGTTGAAAATGGTGGTATCATAAGATATAAAGACCCTTAATCCCTGAGTAACTATGTGAAACAAAAACTCCTCTCCTCTCCCTGATCAACTTTTATGGCAAATGATGGAGAAAGATTAATCCTGCTTTGTAAACTTAGGGAATTAGTCACTGAGGGAATGAATATATACATATATATATATATATATATATATTTTTTTTTCTTTTTAACTTGGGTCCTGGGAGGATCAGATGAAAATGATGGGAAATTTTGTTTATAGAAGCAGCATGAGGAAATGTGTAGAAAGCTAAAAAGCATGCTATACTCCTTTTCCTGGATATTTGTAAAGTTTTATGTGGTTAGAATACAGCTTTGCATAAGGAGAATGGTAAGAGAAAAGTCTAATAAAATAAATTGATAGTCAAAATTGGAGCATCTCATGTGCCACGATAAAGAATTAGAACGTGGTCTTATGATCACTGGGGAGCCATCTGTTAAGAATTGAATGGAGGAAAATCTAGAAGCAGGAGAAACATTTGAAGGTACTGAAATTATTTTAATAAAAAAATAACATGTATCAGGGGGCGCCTGGGTGGCTTAGTTGGTTAAGCATCTGACTTTCACTTAGGTCATGATCTCGTGGTTCGTGGGTTTGAGCCCCGCGTCGGGCTCTGTGCTGACTGCCAGCTCAGAGCGTGGAGCCTGTTTCAGAGTCTGTATCTCCCTCTCTCTCTGCCCCTCCCCTGCTCACGCTGTCTCTCTCTCTCTCTCTCTGCTAGAAATAAATAAAAATATTTTAAAAAGAAACATGGATCAGAACTAAGACGTCAATGAGAATTAAGAGGAGGTAGATTCTTAAAATTAATACTGCTCTGGAGGCAAAGAGAATGACATTTAGACTGTTTCTTTGGTTGAATGTAACCCATATTAGAAAAGAGTTACATAAATCAAATCCAAATGAGTCTTTTGTATTTTCAGGTCTCATTGTATAGTCCATGTTTTTTGTTAAAATGTCCATTGTTGATTTCTTTCTCTAACTTCTGAGAACTTCTAGAAACCTTGGTCTGTTTAACATGTGCTCATCAGTAACATTGTATCAATGAAAAAAGTTCTGATGCTACAATTGTTAATTCCAACACACCCTGCCCCAATTTATCTGTTTGTTTTCTGTTTAAATTTTTTATGTTTATTTATTTTTTGAGAGAGAGAGAGACAGACAGAGTATGAGTCAGGGAGGGTCAGAGAGGGAGACACAGAATCCGAAACAGGCTCCAGGCTCCAAGGTGTGCACAGGGCCCTACCCGGGACTTGAACTCATACGCTGCAAGATTGGACGCTTAACTGACTGACCACCCAGTTGCCCCAAGAAAGGCAATTTAATTCCACAAATACTTATGAGCTCCTATAATGTTCTCAGCATAGCAGTCGGCACTAATGATAAAAAGGGTATGAACCTCAGTTTCAGACTTTAAGGAATTCCTGATCTAGAGTGGGTAGGGAGACAGTGTGGGTCAAGAAGGATGAGGTAACAACTCCATATGGCTACAATGCAGTCTAGCATAACTATGAAAATGAGGTATTATAAGGGTTCATTCTAAGTGATAAGAGGGTTCAAAGGAGCGATGTTACTGATTATGAACAATATGTATGGTTCTGTGCAAACCACACAATGTGGTACAGGTTTCAATGACAAGATGCTGCTGCTGCTGATAATGATAATGGAGGACAAGTTCCTTTTAGCATCTACAATTATATTAGTTACTGTTGACATGTCTAGGGCATATAGCCAGGCAAGCTCTTCATCCACATGCATGCCTGGTCTCCTGCATTAATGATTCAAATCACTGATTATGTAATAATAATGAGAACTGTTAGCCAAGAAGTCAATTTCCACTGTTTGTTTTGCTTCTTCAGGGAAATAATGGCAGTTTTAGAAAACCTCCTTTGAATTTACAGAATAAAGCAAACACACAGGAGGAAAAGTATCACCAAGGATTAAGGAAGCTTATGCATCAGGATCAGAGTAAGAAACACCTAGCAGCTTAGCGAAAAGAATAAAAGAGCAGTTTCTTCTCTTCTGCCCCTGAAAAAATATACTTACAAACTGAATCACAATGGAAGAGGAAAAGATAGGTGGCTGTACAACAAGGGGAAGTAGAAATAAAAAAGCAGCAAGCAGGATTTTAGTTTTGTTTTTCAAAGATTAAATAAGGTTTATGCCAAGAACATGATGAAGTAAATTTCTCAAAGGGGTAAAATTCTGGCAGAAAATCAGAATCGTGTATTTAGAAATGAGCACTATTCTTTAACTGTAACAATAAAACCCTAAATTATTCAGTCTGGAAATGAATTTTGGAAAGAATATAACTGTTCATTCATTCATTTATTCTCCAAACATATTGAATGCCTATTATAGACCCAACACTGTAGAAAAAAATGGTAGAAAAAAATGCTGAGACAGTGTAGTTACCCTCAAGAAGTTCATGTGGGGTGATTCACAGGAAAATAAAAACAGCCAATAAACATAGTGATGTGTATTGTGAAACTGTGTGGGCTGCTAAGGAAGTGGGGCAAAGGGAACTCTTCATCTGCCTGGGGCGGTCTGGAAAGGTTTCACAGAAGAGAAACAATGAAACAGTCTGGAACTGAGATGTGCAGGATGAGTAGAAATTGATCATGAGGAACAAGTGGGGATAGATGTTTAAGGCAAAGGAGAAAGTAAAACGAGAAAGAGATCATGCATCAGTAATAATTGATATAGACAAGATTCGCTGTTGGGTGCTAAAATTAGTGGGTAAAAGCTTTAGAAACAAACAAGATTTACATAGTCTCAAAATATGTCTGTCAAGATATATGTCACTACAAAGGTAATGATAGAAATTTTACAGGACAAAACAGTCCTGTAGAAACCATCTTCTGATAGATAGAGGTCAATATCCCCAGTAATAATACATATCAACATTGTGAAACCCATGATATGATGCACTCAGAAGATCACATTTCTACATTGTCTTGCCAAAAACACATAACTTCAGTCCAAACATGAGAAAACACCAGGCAAACCAAAACTAAAGGACATTCAGCAAAACAACTGGTCAATACTCTTTAAAATCGTAAAGGTCATGTAAGATAAGGAAGGACTGAGGAACTGTTACAGACTGCAGGAGACTAAGAAGCAATTATCAATGCAAGGTAGTATCCTAAATATGATTTGGAACAGCAAAAAAAATGTTAGTGAAAAAATGGCAAAATTTGAATAAGTTCATCTAATTTAGTTAATAATGTTATCTCAATGTGAATTACTTGATAAATGGACTGTTTTTATGTAACATGTTAGAGGGAGTACAGAATATATGGAAAGACTTTGCTAGTTTTTCAACTTTTCTGTAAGTTTTTAGTTTAAAATTTAAAAGTTAAAGAAAAGACCTACAGGCTTAAGATTACATATACATATGGGAGGATGAATATATTGATAGAATCTTAGTATTGGATACTTGTAGGCCAAGTCTTTCCTAAGGAGTTTGAGTTTAATCCTGTATGTGAAACCAGCCATTTGAGAGTGTTATGCCCGAATCACAAGTTCCCAGAGACCTCCAAGGAGCCGGCACTGATGCAAGTACAAAAGGGTCTTTATTACAAGCTCGAGCAGGGGCTCACCTGTCTACCAGCACAGCGGCAGCAAAGTGAAGCTCCGAACAGTGGCGAGCAGGGTTTTTATGGAGGAAGGGTGGGAGTGTTACCATGCACACATTGTACGTTTTGCACCATTACATAAGCACCAATCATAATTTTACAATACCCATAGTAACAGCATAGTAACAGTTTTGACCATTCAGTATCTGCAAGGTGTCTGTTACTTTTGGCGGGACCCAATCATGACCTTTGAGAGTCTTTTAAAATGACCAATTACGAGGTGGGCTCAGAGAATCTACGTGGGGCTTATGCAAGCTGTGATTGATTGGCAAGTTTGTACAAAGTAACTACCTGCAGTTCCCAGCCCTGACTCGTCTCCAAGACTACAGGAATGTTAAACATTTCTTTTGATTGGCAGATCCAAGGGCAGTCGGTTGAGGGTGGCTTCAGCTGAGGCTTTTCCTGCAACTGGGACTACATGCAGCCTGAGGTTGTTTCTAATGGAGGACTTAATTTCAGGCTCCTCAAGAGGTTAAATAGCAGAGCGTCACAACCAGATTTGTGTTTTACAAACATCCTAGTGACAGCATGGGCAGGAAGGTAGGCAAAGGGGACTTGGGGACATTGTTAAAGCAGCTATAGGCCCATGGAAAGATGGTAGAGACTTGTACCAGGACAGTTGCATCACCCAAGTGATGCAATAGAATGACAAGAGTTCCACAAAGACATTCTTCGTCATTCCTTTGTTAAAATTATACATAAATGTTTCCTAGGCCATTTTTAATACCCAACAGCCATGTAGCTACGTATGTGTCTTACACTATTGTCTGTTTTATCTTGATAGGTATTTACTCACTGTCTTATTTGTGCTTTTCTTTCCTGACTTCTGGTCTGAAGTTTGGTGGTGTTACTTGGAGATCAGTTTCTGGTGGTATGGAGCACATCAGATTTATTTCAGTGAGTTATCTACCCTGACAGTGGTCTTTTCCATCTCTAGCACACAGTCCGTGTAGGCAGCAAGAAAGAGGAACAAGGAACTTCCACTCTTGGAATACTAAAGTTGCCAATCTATCTAGCTGATCAAGGCCACTAGGACTCAGGGTCCAACAGATTCTTAGCCCCGTGCTGCATTACTCTTTTGCTAAGAGAAAGAGGGGGGAGGTAGAATGGGAAATAGAAGGGAGGGAGGAAAGGAAGGAAGCAAGGGAAAGAAAAAGAAGAAAAGGAAGGAAAAAGTGAAATCATCAGAGTAATTTTCTTGAATCTCTAAATAAAACACAACAATACAATACACCTTCCAAACCATTTCTCGTCTTTGGATTTTCTCACTACTTTATAGTGTTTTACCACTCTTTCCAAAATTCAGCTGCCTATGCTTCTGCTTGAGGCTGTTTAATTCTGTGTTGTAATTTACTCTGGAGCTTCTATTTTAAAAGGTTCAGAAATGGGAAAGGCTTCAAGTAAGATAAGGCTGGCAAATGTATTCTTCAAAACTTCTACTTATCCTATACCCTCTACTAGTTTTTTTAATGCTTCCTTGCAAATGGAGCCCAAGTGACCATTCAGTAGCTTAATAATCAAGCAGATTTCATTTGGTAGGTAGAGGAAATAAGAGGCTGCCTTCCCCAGTGACCTTCCATCTACTTTGTTCTAAGGACTATGATGTATACCTTTTTAATTAAGCATAACTCTCAGTTCTTCCTAAATCTTTTTCTACTGAAGCTAAGATTCCTGATAGAAAGGCTCCATTAGGCCACCACCATGTCAGTGTACTCAATGTTATTAGGTTTCTGTCATTGAATAGAGAAAGTGGAAAGCCTGAAAAAATATGCTGGACACCTCAGGAGGAACAGTGACATGGGGCCAGGATAAAAAAGACATAGTAGAGGCCCTGGCCTTCCAAAGATACCAGACTTTAGCAGAATACCCAATTAATTCCCACTTCTGCCTCATTGCTTGGCATGAGATTGCTTAATTAAATGAGATTAATTTAAATACAGAGCTGCCCATTGCCTTGAACACTGGAGTAGGTAAGGAGTAATCTTAGTCTAAGGTGGAAGAAAGTAGAAAAGGATTCCTGAAAAATGTTTCGAAAGAAAGAGGAAAAAGACTGTACACCTATAAGAACTGGAATTGCTTTTTTTTTTTTTTTAAAAAAAGTGAAGACACACTAAAAATTAGCTTAATGTCCAAACTGAGATGTGACACAAGAAGTAGAGGAACTACAGTCTGTAACCACAGGAGCAGTATAGAGTACTTAGCGGCAGGGAAAGATGAACTGGAGAGGCAGCAGACACACAGCCATTCATTTGCCTGAATCCTTGGGTCTAGCTACTGAGATGTAGCTTTGCTCCCATAACCTGATATGAAAGAACATGATAAACGTAATTAAGTCTAGCAAGTTTGGTATTAAGGTTACTGAAATTCTTGGCCTATTTTGTGGTAAAATCTGGGGCCCATTATAGGAAAGAGGAACCACTGTAGGTGGAAAGTCCAGTAACAAAACCATCCCAGGGAGAAATAGTCTGTATCTGTTTTTGGAGAATTGTTGTTCAGGTATTATGGGAGACTCCCAACTCCTTCTCAGACAAGACAATGAGGAAAATAAAATTCAAGAGAAACTTTAGACAGAAAGGCTTTTAGCAAAGTTCTTTTATTTTCTGCTCAAAATGACACTAATAATCAAATATTACCCACATTGATTTCTTAGTGTGGTATGAATGAGTTCTTTTGCCTTTAATTTTTCAAATGTCAGAGTATAGATTTAAGATCTATTCTGGTTTAGGAGGAAGGAACATGAAAGAGATTCATCTCAGTTAAGCTTATGGACTATGTTTCTCCCTCTTAAGGGAACCCCTATTCTTCTGTCTTACCCAAGACCATTAATGGACAAAATAACCTGTTATATCATTTCCTTTTTTCATTTGAATGTAAGAGGTAGGCCATCTGCTTTCTGCTACCCAGATTTTACAGAGTGACAAGCAGGCAAAATTATCCAGACATACAAAATACAAAGTCCAAAGAACATTGTCCACTTACTTTTCCATTCCCTTGTAAATCACACACTGGAATGTGCCATGCTGTACTAGTGACAGTACTGCCTTATTCTTATGGATCTTGAAGGAAGCACTGCCACATGGGAAGTGGCCAAGAAGAATTGTTCATGAGACATGGGAAGAGTTCCAAAGAAAACACTCCACCTATTTCACATTTTTGCCCTGAGTCAGCCCTGACCTCATGGGAAAACTCCTAATAGCACTATGAGAGTGGTCCTCTCTCCATCATATTTCCACTACTCAGGACTGTAGAATAGTAGAGCCATCGCCACCTGATGCACTGGCTCTGCTCCATTAGTATGAATGGCTGCTGTTGGGACACAAAGTTGTCTATGGGGATTGGTGGGATTTTGTAACAGTTCGTAAGAAACTAGTTTTTATTCAACCTTTATTACGTATGATGTGTTATGTATTGAAAATATTATCAATGATGATTTATCTCTTACTTTTTGGAATATGAGGAATTATTTTGTTATATATTATTATAGTAAATTCTCTCTCTCCTTTACCTAATAGCAAACATTTTTAGTAGGGTTTTAAGTAGATCTCTGAGGACCTATTTTAAATATGAAGCCTAATACAGAATGCTGTAAACATATTTGTTTTAATCTAAGGTAAGAAGTTCCTCTTTTTTTTGGAGATCCTGGGCTTTAGGTACCGAAAGTACTGGGGAATGTGAAAATGGAAAGCTATGCTTATGAATCAACTCCCTTACTTTGAAGTAGAAAATTAAAGCTAAGAGGTTAGTTGGTTATCCTGAGTTCATGGGCAAACCAGAGTCAAAGCCTAGACTCACAGAGTCTTCTTCATTCTCTGTCCAGCACACTGTCCTGCATATTGACTGAGAACAGGGATTAGAAGAAGCTTCTCTCTAGGAAGCCAAGATAGGAATATCCACACAATGATGAGAGAAAGGAATTCATAACATATGAAGGGAAACATGTTGTCATCTAATGCTATGCTGCTGGTAGGAGATAAAATGATTTGGTGGAGAATAAAGAGGTGTTCCTGGGAATCTATTGTAAGCTGAGTTACATGTATGTGAGTCATGGGACATCCCTTCTTTAAACAATATTTAATAAATACCTACAGCATGCCAGACATTGTGGTAGCAATGGGATCTCAGGAGCTAGGATGAAAATTGTCCTTCCCTAGTTTCAAGTTTCTGTAAGAAGAGAAATCACTTGGTATCTTTCCACCCCTACACGCTTACATCTTCCCAGGGGGACAGTGAAGAGCTTCAGAGAATTCAGTCCCTTAATCTTTTCCTTCTCTTTGGAATCTATCTGGTCAGCTCTTGGTCATGTGTTAAGCTTAACAATAAAAGTACTATTTTAATGGGGGCCAGTCTATAGTTTCCCCTTGATACTTGCGACTAGAACCGTAAGTCTTAGGAAGACTCAGTATTGTAAAAACCTAATTTGCCTCACACCTATGTGACGTTTTCTATTGAGTTCATTAGTAATAAAGTCGGCTGGAGTCAGCAAAGGGGTGCTAGGTCTATAAACAGCATATGGGCCACCACAGTACAGGGCTAGGTCATGAGTATGCAGCCAGTGTAGTCACACAGGCTCTGCTACTTGATGGGCCCATACTAGGTTTCATGCATTGAAATCATCATATGTGAATTCTTATTAAATTTGAAACAAAGGCCTGCATTTCCATTTTGCACTTGACTCCAGAAATTATGTAGCCAGTTCTATCAGGGTCCTTTGCCCAAAAGTTTGGACTTATATGTGGGATGTATGGCTTGAACTATTCAAGTTCAGCTTGGCCTGGTATTGAAAGATCAATTTAGGCATTAGTGGATAGAATATTTGCCATTTATAAACCTTAACATGGCCGAGATCTGTGTACACAGCAATTATAAGATTCTAACAGTAAAATGTTGGGTTGCATTGGATTTGTTCCCCCAAATTCCATTTCATATTCAAGAATATGGAGGGAACTCTGTCTTCCTGAGGCCAATGGAAAGCATCTCTACAGAAGATTCTCTTTTTGTTTTCTCCTGCTAAAACAGATCTTGACTCTATGCTCTGACTTTGTTTTAGAAGAAATATGGACTTTAATGAAGATTATACCCTTTGGTATAAGTGAGACCCATGAAAACATCCAAACAACAAAAAATGGCAGAGGCAAAAATTAAGACCGTCAAGTCTCTGATCCACAAGACCTAAAGAGAGAGCAGCACCTGCTTCTTTGTCTTTGTGGTTGTGTCAGGCCTAGTGCAGGCCCGACCTATGGAAGGGACTCTATAACTTGCAGGTCGTTAGTTTCCTCCTTGTGAAACTGCAATACTCATTCAGTCAAACTTCTGCCTTCCAGCCTCATGATAATAGGCCTAGTTTTTTCTAGTTCTAGTTCATGACTGGCTTTCCTCTGACCCAGGTATCTCTCTAGTGGGAAAGATAGTGCTGCCAGTCCCAAATGCCTCACATATTCTGTATCACTACCCCCAGCCCCCTGAAAAACACACAAATTGGATTCATATTGACCCCAGATTAGTTAATTACTAAGATATTTTTGTATTTTATTGTATTTGAACAGCACAGGTCAGAGATTTGGGTCTGCACAGGGCCCCCATGAACAAGTTTCGAAGCAGTAGAGACAGCTTCAGTTCTCAGTGTTGGTCACACTAACACCCAGGTAAGGAAAGGCAAAAACTTTCTCTAGGAGGCAGCTTTCATAGGCCTAATCACTGCCACAGCAAGGGGCTTTTTTAGCAGACATGGAGGCATAAGGAAAAGAATGCCTGACACTATAAGAGTGTGGAAAGTTTCTTCTAGAAAGAGCCACACCCAGTAGAGGACTGGGATATCATGAACACAGGGATCAAGGAGAAAATGAAATTAGGAAAGTTTAAATACACTGAATGGGAAAGGGTGATTATCTTGAAAAAGACCTGATGTTTAGACTGCTACTTGCAAACTTCTAAACTCCAGAAGATAGTATATCAAATGGTGCTTTCTGCGATAAGAGACAGAGCCTGTAAATGGAGTTCTCTAAATCAGGTATGGTGCCTAAATTAACTCTTGTTTAAAAAAGATCTCTCAACTAAACAAGGTGATTGCCTTCCTTAACAGGCTGAGCCTAAATGATATCCTTTGGAGCTGAAACCAAATTTTCCCCATATAATCACTTCTTTCAAATATCATTGAATCTTTTCTGTACTCTTTGGCAGTCTTTGGTTCTGGATTTCTTCGCCTTAGATGTGGACTTGAGGACTGAGAATTGCCTTCATTTCTACATTGCTAGGTTTGTAGCAGTACTAGAATAATCTCTTATGTACTAATCTTTGGACTCTTTAAAAAGTGAGGTACATGACAGACTTGATATGGAACTAATTCAATTCCTATGATCTAAAGGAACTGTATTCTAGTGATGGGCAACACAGGCTATAGCAACTAAAGGAGCCAAACTCTATTGAGCAATTGAAAAAACATCTTCAACTAAAACAGAATACAACAAAGACTTCACTTTCTTTGGGATTTTCATACCTATGTTAAATAATATCTGATTTTTTTCTATTTAAAGACTATTCTACTTTTAAAAGCTTTTATTTAAATTCCAGTTAACATACAGTGTAATATTAGTTTCAGGTGTACACTATAGTGATTTAACACATCCACACAGCACCTGGCACTAATCACAATAAGCATACTCCTTAATTCCCATGACTTATGTAATTACTTTGAATTTTGATGTATTTGAACTTGAATTTTCAAGGAAATATAATCTATGGATTTTATTTTATCCCAAGGAATTTGGTCCTGGAAGGGAGTTCATATTCAGGCATTAGGATTTTTATTATTGGATTTAAAGTTTCCTGGTAACTTAGATTAGGCAATGTGCTGGAATAGAATGCAGACTTGGGGGAAATAGGCAGACAGATTTCAGTTATCTACAGTGGACTTGGAATTAGTTTAGTTAATGACCTATTTCAGTGAACAAACATCTATACTGTCATCAACAACCTCAGGAGGGTCCTCCAGTGATTGGTATGAGGGAGAGATTTATGAAGACCATCTTAATGGGCTACCAATTTCTTCCCCCAAGGAGATGTCCATACTAATTTTGACCATATATTTAAGGATAAGTCAAATGGGTTAAAAGGAACCAAGGTTTTAGGAATGTTAACCGGAAAGTATCCTTTATCCTGGTTCATGTTTACAAAGGAAGCAACATTAGTATAACCTCTTGGCTTCCCCTCTCCTATTTTACTTACTCCTCTCAAAGGCAGATGTAGTGAGTGATCAGATTGATGAGATAGGGAGAGGAAGTGGAATGCTCAGTCCCTTCTTTGTTGCCTTTTTGGGCTCTCTGTGCCTTCAGAAACATGTATTCTCTGCTCTTAGCCATGAGATAGCTTAGGGTTTGAGATTTTCCTTGAAGAGGCCTACAGTTTTCTCAGGCTATTCAAGATTAAGGAGCAGTATTATGAAACCTACTGTTGCTTTTCACTTAAACCACAATCTCTGTCACCTCTATCATTGAAAAAGTTGATTTTATTTTTACGTCTCTCTGTCTTGTGGTAGACATTAGAAAGACTTCTATTTATAAGCTAAATGATCTTTGTCAAACTACTTAACCTCTCTCAGTTAACTGTTTCTCAGTTTCCCTAGGTATAAAGTAGGAGACTGCCTGTACTTACTTTTATAGGATTGTTATAGGTTGAAAGAGTTCATGGAAAGTGCTTAGGCACCTGCTTTGTTAGTGTTTGCCATTGATCCCTTATCGTATCTATCAATGTGTACATAATTTGAGGAGTGGGGATGAGAAGATGCTTTTTACTGGGTCTCCTATGAAGTCCAACAATTGGTACTAGGTGTACACACAAAGTGATGTCATGGTTCTGGCTTTATTCCAGTGGTAGAGATAGGCAAGTGAACTGACAATTGTAGTACAGCATGTGATGTGTTATAATAAAGACAAGTACTATGTGCTATGGGAACTCGAAGTTGAGAGCAACTGGCAATTTAAATGTTCCTACAGCTGTACTCAAGACTAGTCCAAGACAAATTGTGAATTGGAGTCTAATATTTTTCAGCCTCAGAGTTAAATGTTCATGTTAGTGGTCTTCTCCATTTTTTTGCCACACAGTGATCTATGTTCTCTCACCACTCCCTGGATTCCCTCCTGGAGTTTCTCCTTCTAATATGCAGTTCCCAGATTCAATAGCAGGTTGGCACAACATCCATCCATACGAGCTGCCAAACCATCAGCTGAGGATTGAAAACATCACTGGATATGTAGCAAGGTGGAGAAAATTGAGTTTATCTGAAAGGAAAGCATATAGTATACCAGATGAGAATTGTAGTTCCAAGCAGCAGAAGCTAGCTCAGGATGATTAGGCGGAAGAGGAATTTAAGAAAAAGATATTTAGCAGATAACAGAATCATTAGAAGCAAGCTGGAGACCAAGTGCTCAGGGCAATGCTCCAAACCACACTGAAATTCTGGTCTTTGAGAAAACTATAGCTAAGACCCCTGCACAGTAGATAAAATGATTTGCATGATCACCACTTGTGCATCAGGACCCCATTGCTTCTGTAATCACTGTTGCTGCCTGCAACTGATGCCTCTTCTATACCAGCAAAGGAGCTCTGCATTGTCTACAACCACCACAGACCCCTAATGCTTGACATTAATCTTTGCAACACAACAGCAAAAAACAAAAACAAAAAAGCCAGAAAAGTGGATTCTGTGCAGGCCTTGCTTTTACCATTATTAACTTTCTATCACAGTTTTGCAAAGGTGCATCCAGTTGGTGGAGCCCAGATAGCATAGCTGAATTCCAGCTGCAAGAAGCTGACAAAGCTCCTTCTCTAGCTTCTCCCTTGGGATAGTATTAGAAAAGTCTTAGGGAGCCAGGAAATATGACAAATGCTCAGGATGTTATTCAGAGCCTTGGAGGAAGGATGAAAACCTTTAAAGACTTGATTGAATAATGATCAATGCCCATAAATATAAGCCTTTTTCTTTTTCGAATTGATGGAAAGATTTTCTTTTTTTTTTTCTTTTTTCTTTTTTACTTTACATGCAAGCTTGGAGCCAGAAATCAGAAAGGTACATGCAAGGCGAAGCAATTCCACTATGGTTTCCCTTTATTCAGTGTTCCTCATATAGTGACCTGCCTCTCCTTTAAGTGCTGAATATATATTAAAATTATTTTGAAGGTACATCAAGTTATCAGGTTACCTGAAGCACCCCATATGTCTTGATATTTCAAAATGGTGTGCCATGGTACAGTTCTCTCCTTGCTCCTCCAAAGTACAGTGTTATGAGTTCTCTTGTTCAAATGGAATAATGTCAGATATTGTCTGATCATCGGATCCTTCTGAAATATGAACTAAATTATCTCTTTATCTTCTATTGCATTCTTTCCCTCACTGGATGCCATAACCATAGGAGACACTGTGGGCCTTGCTCAAATATATCATTCTATTTGTGCCTCCAGGTATAAATTCAGGTCTTGAGGCAAAAAATGCCTTCAGATCTTGGTTCTGAAGTGTCATAGATAAGACACTTTCATTAAATTTTCTTCCCAAAAATGAGAAACAGCACTATCAAGTAAATTCTCAGAATATATTAGCCATTATTATTATTTTTGTTAATTAGGCATAGAGGATAAAGGATTTTAATAGAGTAATTTGTCCTCATGTAACTTATTTTTATAAGGGGTTTCTGAAACTATATTGCAAACCTCCTAGGTATAGGAGTTCCCCAAGGCAATACATGTAAATGCCCTTGAGAAAGTCTGTTAAGTAAGGCTTCCTGGTCCAGAAGAGAGGTGGAATAATCCTGTTTCACAGGGAAAAAAGGAAATTTTCCTCATCCTTCAGAGAAGGATGACAGTGGGCTAAGAGAGCTGACCTCAGGAACCAAGTAATGTTCATTTGGGTTGAATTCAGCACCAAAAAGTGGAGTTACTTTTTATCTCTTCTTCCCTTGAAATATCATTGATGGAAGCTGGCCCAGTAAAAACCTGCAGTGCTGGACATCATCAGCCAAATTCTTCAGTGACACCTTCTGGTAGTAAAAAACTATGGGTACAGAAGGTACAACAGACTCATTAGAAAGCCAGCCTCTCTTTCTTTGGACATGGAAATCCAATTGGATGAGGATGGCCAATTGTCTTCTAAACTTCCTCTGGGGGTTGATCTGGTTTTATTTTAATTTGAAGAAATAAAGTGTGTCATAAAACTTAAATGATGATTACAATATTTAAAACTGTAATTATGTTTTTATTGTGATGGCAATTGACTATGTATACCAATATATATGGAAAGGACATGGGGAAGACTAAAGTTACAATAGGGAAATACATAGCAATATAAAATATAAGCATAGTTAATTTCACATGTTTACAGATAACAGTCTCACTTTGGAGTAAGTTCTAGTTGTTATTTACTCTTCCACTGTCTCACAGCGTCCTTTTGAGGGAAAATCATTAAATGTTTGATCTGGGAGAAACTTGGAAATTGTCCAGTCGTTCCATTTGACAGAGAAGTATCCTGAAGGCTAGTGACAAAGTGAAACCTAACAGAGGTCACACAGAGTAAACAGCAGAAGTTAGACTGGAATTAGGTCTCTTCTGGTACCATCTGGCCCTGATCAAAATTCAAAGACAGCATCCTTTGCTTTTCCTTTAAGCATTAGGCAGAATTTCTTTCAAGCTCTACTTTTCAAAATGATTACTTTGCAGATCTTAACAGCCACGTTAGAAAACAAGTTCCAATGTTAATTATTATATGAAAAGAGAAAGGAGACTTTGCAAATATTGTGTCACATCTCTAAGCAAATTGAGCTATGGGGCTAACCTTTTTTATTACCTTCTTCCCCAATCCTACTTTAAAAATACATGCTGATAACCTGTTCCAACAAGTCCATTTTTCAGAATCCAACAGTTGTCTTTGCCTGTCTTTAACATTGGCCATCTGTGGGTCCTGCTTTGGCTTTTTTCCTAATTACTATACTGTTTGCTTGCTCTTCATCTGTTCTTGGCCATTTAGTCTATGTAGATCTCTTTTCTTTGCCCTACCAATTATGAGTTGGGCAGTGGGATAACTGTGGCAATCCCACTCAGACCCAATAGATAACCCTGTGCACTATTAATTGACTTATTTGACCAAACTATCACTAGCATTCCCTGAAGCATTTGCTTTGAATCCTAATCCATTATTTAATAAAGTTCCCAAATTAGCAGTCAGAGCTCCATATGGCTTAGGCAAACAAATCCTATGAGTTCATTCTATTCATCTAATTTTGGGGGCACAGCTTAGACCTGGGGTAATTCTTGAGAATCTATATCTAGTTTTAAGGTTGCATTTGGCAGCTTACTTGGGGCGAAATATACTAAACAACTTAGTCTGGAGTTTTCTCTAGATACTTCTGTCTGTAAGTAGACTTTGCATACCACAGTAAGTGAGATGGGTTGATAATCCAGCTATATTCAACTAAAAACATCATCCCCCCCAAAAAAAACATACCACAGATGGTCTGTCCAGAAAAAATGACCTGTTCCAATTATATTTGAAAAGTCCTAATTCTCTTTAATGGTCCCATTTCCAACTATTTAGTGATTACTGTGGAACAGTGAGAGCAGGGCTTAAGAAAAACCCCACACTTGGTTTAATGTTTTACTGTTGCTGTCTTAAAACTTAATAATTTAATCTTTGTGTATTTTATAAGTGAAGTGCTATATGCCGGAGTATATGCTTGAGCAAAAGACACACCTGGACAGAAGGTAAAAAAGAAATCATATTTTAGTACTTTTAATGAAACTGTTTTTCTGCTTTTTAAGCAAGGGATCTTATATTTTCATTGCTATTCTGAATGAGAGTGGTATCTATTGTAGACTTCTTCACCTTGGCCTATTTCACCTTGGCCATTTATGTTCATATATGGCTGTATAACCTTCTGTCCTGGTTTATATCCTACTCACACATCACTTCAATGACTAAGGTTCACTCTTTTGCTTATACTAACAGTTAACTTAAACTATTTGTTAAGCATTTTCTCTGTACCAGACAGGTACCGAGCACTTAATTCATATTATATATGTGATCAACATAGTGACTCTCTGATATCACTATTCTCATTATTCCCATCTTACAGATGATGAAATGTAGATTAAGTAACTTGCCCAAAGTCACATAGTAAGTGTTGGAGTCAGAATTTGAACCCTAGAATACTAAATCCATTGCTACTGCCACAGAATCACTAGTATAAGTGAGAAATATTTAAGAAAATGCTTAATCCAAGAATGTGATCTGAATATTGCATTCTTATTAATCTACCCCATTATTTATCAGTGATCTTTGACCTTCTTTTGATTTATTTTGACTTAAAAATACCTTTCATATAGTACTATTTTATATTAAGTTTATGACCTACTAAAATACATCTTAATGAGGCTTTCATGAGGTGATAAGACCAGTAATCACTTACCTTCTCTCATTTCATTTCTTTACTGAGAGTAAGGAAAATTTGAGTAACCTGTTCTTCTTTTTAAGGTCGTTGGGTCAAAATTGCATTTTAGTTCACTTAATTGTTTCTATTTCCTGATCACTCCTTCTTTCTCTGAGACTTAATTTTAGAAAACTGCACAGTACAGATAGTAAGTTAAAAATCTGTAGAACTCAGTTTCTAGAACCAACAAAGCATACATGGTCTCCTAGCAATCATGCAAATGTCCAAAAACGAGTCTCCTCTTTCCAAGAACAGTCCAAAGATCCCGCTGTGAGGTGTTCATTCTCTCCCCTGATTGCCACACCCATCATTCCAAATTCAGAACTTAGATGATATTTCAGTCTGTGAATGCAAGCAGAAATTTTCACTCTTCACTTCTTTCTTCAGCTTTCCCTACTGCTAAGTCTAACTCAAAATGTTACACATTCAATAGAGTTCCAGTAAGAGCCTATGAGTAGCTGGCAAATGATGTAGAGAATGTGTAGCTCTTACGATAAGTGTTTCCTGTTCTACTTAGTGGGTGTATTGCTGACACTCCACTGTCCAGAGTGGAAAAAGTGAGGGGCAGTGCTTTCCCTCTTGTAATTACTGGAATGGGCAACTCTGGGTAGAATACATACATTAGTCTACCTCTCCTAGTGATGAACAAAATTTCATCTTTTTTGCCTTATAATCTTTGATCTCAGATGTATAAAATGCAACTGTTTTTAGGAGAACAGATTTTCCTATGATTTGTGTTCTGTTCCACATTAGTTTTCTTAAAGAAGATGTTCTTGACTAATAAGAAGAAGGAATTTGGTGGCAGCTGCAGACTGCAGAGAAGGATAAATGACTTTGTACACATACAAGTCATCAAAACATTCATAACCATTGAGTGTGCTTAGGCTATGTCCTCTCTGGCTAAAAGTATTTCCAAAGAGAAGAAGCTCATTTTTTCCACTTTACAACGTGCACTGGCCTCTGTGCTTAGTCTGACAGTTTCCTGAAGTTAGAGTGCCTTAGTGATAGTTTTTATCTGAGGGGCTCATTTTCCACTTACATCAGCCCATCTGGACTAGGAAGAGGAAGCTTCAGCCCTATGACCAAGAGTCAACTGCCTCCCCTCCCCAGAGAATAACCATATATTTTGAGCTCTCCTATTGCTGCAAGCCATGATTATACTCACTGAAGCTTCTAATACCAGAAGACTGGGAAGCAAAGGAGGAGCTGACCCCTTATAACACACTGGGCCTTATGTCCAGGCCACTAACAGATACTGTTAGTCCTAATGGTCACTGTCTCCCATCACTGTCTTCCATCACATCACACCATCATACTTTGATATTTCAGTATAGGCATCACAAGCCATCAATCACATTCTGATCTTTCACACTCACCCCACTCCCCAACACTGAGGCTAACTAACTTTCCACACTCCCCTTTCCTTAACCCTTCCATCATCCTCTGGAAAACATGACCCTAATAGGAAAAATTCCCTCACCTTCTGCATCTTTTATAGAGGTCCCTTCATCTCTTTTTTCTGTATGAACATTGTTTCCTGTAGCCTACTGAAGAGGAGGGTGGTTTTATCTCATAAAAAGACTAGAAGGTAGAATTATTATTCCTTTTCTCCTTGGGGATAATTCCAGACCATTCCGTCCTTCTTTGAAGAGGACAGAATCCTATACCATCCTATTGATCCTTTACCAGGGAGACATAATCCTTCACTCAGTAAATATTGTATATGCTTGTTCATTGTCCACTTCAACTTTGACCCTACTACAGAAAACTTCCAAAACAATGTCTATGATTTCTATAGTTCATTGATCTCTGAACTTCCTTGAGTTATCTATCTCTTCATTTCAAATGACCTTCACTTCCACTGCACTTCAGTCACCCATTCCCACAATCCCTTTCATATCTGTATCATCACTAGAGATACATCCACTTAGAAGTCACAAAAACATAGATTCCTTTCTTCTACCAAAGCCTTTACTTCTTTACAGTTGACATACTCCGGCATGTATCCACCACAGTACATCATTTATGTCACTGATACAGCAGTCTTTTGTCATGTACAAATTTGACCTATCACACATCCCTGTCTTCAGGTCTGTCCTTATTCAGTATATGTTCTGTGGCATTTTTGTAACAATCCATGCTCTTGCAAATCTCACTTGCACCTCCCTTTTTTCATCCAAGCTGTCTGGCAAAACTACACTCCTGGGTAGATCTTAATATCTGTCTCATCCATGCCTGCATCCAAAGAGATGAGTATTGCTGCAGAAAAATTACAAAGCCAGGCAGATAGTGTGATTATAAATTTATGATCCCAGATTTCAACTGAGCTTTCAAAAGTGCTTAACATGCCTACTTTGCTGTGCTACTAAGAAAATTCTTGTATTTGCTTTAAAATATAGTTCGTAAATTTTCCATTCTCTTCACAACACTTAACCTTCCCCTCTACTTAATTTCACTAACCTTTGAAGACCTTGCCTTATATCAAAACATAACACAGAAACCATGAAATCAGAGTTCCACCTTCCTGCTACCAAATTTATCAAGTTCTCCACATAAAAACCTATTCATTTCTTCTTCTCTCCTGCTTTAAAAGAAGAAGTATCCATTATGGATATTCAGCCTCCCAGATCTCTAGGTCTTGTCTTAACCTTCCCAGGGTCCCCTCTGTATCAGTTATATTTTTCTCTTACATTTGAACTATTCTCCCTTAGTGGCTTCTTATAATTAGCATCCAGACATGTTCTTGAACCCACCAACTTGGTCCCCATCTCCATGCAGCCATTGCCCCCTAATTTCAACTCCTTTACACAGTTAACTTCCAGAATCATCTACCTAGACATCCTTAACTTCTCTGTTTCACTTGTACTTAGCATCCAATTGAACATCAATTTACATTAACTGTAGTCTCAAAATATTGCAGAATGTGACCTTTTCTCACCATGTAAACCAAACCACCCTGTGCGAGCTGCTATCATCCATTACCTGATATCAACAGGAGCCTCCTGATTGCTCCTCCCACTTCCTCTACCCTGCCTCCCTGCAGCAGCCTCTGCTGAGAATCCTCCAAAAGCATTCCCATCTCAGAGAAAAAGACTGTCTTGAAAAAAAGATTTTCAAAGGCTGACATGATCTTTCTCAGTCTCCCCCCTCACCACCCTGACCTCACTTTTAATGCTTTTCACTTTATGTGCTTTACTTCAGCCATACTGGCTTCATTGTTATTTCTCAAAACCATCCTGTGCAGCTGCCTCAGGTCTTTTGTGTGGCTGCTTCCACCTGGAATGTGGTCCCATAGATATTCTCATGATGCACAGTCTCTCTATTTCCTGTAGGTCTGTGCTCCAACATGGCCTTATAAGAGAGGACTTCCGTATATTAAATAGCAACCACCCCTACTCGGTAGTTCCTATCTCCTTTAATGCCGCTTTATTTTTTCCAACAGACATATTACATATTTAATTATTTGTATGTTTATTGTCTGTTCCTCCTCTATAACAAGTACCTTAAGGTGTGTTTGTGTTTTGTTTTGATTTTCAATTTACTACTTTAGCCTTAGTATCTAGAATAGCACCTGGCATGTAGTAGGTCTCAGTAATTCTCTCCTAAAAAATGTCTTCATCTTGTTGTATCCCCTTTATTCTCATATTCATTCTATACCTGTTTTGCCTCCTTGTCTTCTGAATTTGCTCTTATTAAGATCTTCAATGATCTCTTTTCCAAATCCTCATCTAATTTTTTCTGTACAGCAGATTTTGAGAGAATCAGTAACTATTTTCCTCTCAAATAACTCCTCATGGCTTCTGTGATTTCCTTCTGCATCCCTTGCCCTCAATCTCATTCATTCTTCCTTTTCTGTAGCCCTTAAGTAGTAGAGTTCTTCAGGGACCTCTCTTTTCATGCTTCACCTTCTCTCTGGTGACCTCATTTTCTCCCATGGTTTAATAAATGCCATTTATTGCTAATGGTCCCAAACTTATTCTCTTGCCTAGAATTTTCTTCTGATCTTCAGGCTTGTGTTTCCCCTAAAAGTCCCAACATGTTTTGTGAAAAACTAACTGCCAAACTTACTTACCTTTGAGTGTTACTCAGAAAATGATGCCGTTGCTTAGCTCACAAAACTAGAAGTCCCTTCCCTTTCCTTCATTTCTACATTTAATTCATGACCAAGTCCTATCACACCATACCTTATGTCTGTTGCCTTCTCTTTATCTCCTTCGTTGTACCTAAACCATCGTCATTTCTACCTTGAATTGCAACAATCACCTACATGGTCTTTCTACTTCTACTTGTCTCCTTTTAATATGTTCTCTACACAGTCTCTAAAGGTCCAGTATGATCATGTCACTTCCTTGCTTAAAACAGTTGAAGCAACCCTCATCACAGGTGGGTTATAATGTCCATCATGATCTAGCCTGTAACTGTTCTTTTGCATGATAACTCATATCTCTCCCTCACGCTGATCATATGCCTACACATATCTGTAGTCATAAATGGCTTTTATTTGGACATCAATTATATGTATTGTGGTAGTTATTTAACCTATGTTTTCATGTGATTTTTAAATTTTCATTCAAGCATCAGTGTCACTAAATTTTAGATGAAGATGATGAATTCCATGGAAATTAATCCTATCACTGAAATTACATTTATTGAATGAATGAATGAATTTGTCCAGGACTACTTATCTAGACATTGCAGAGCTTCTCTACCATACAAGGTTGTTGGGATCATACACATGCCAATTTGTTTTTGAAAATCATAAAGTATGAAAAGTTAAATGAAAAAAGATCATAGTACACTTTGGAATTTAGTGTTACCCTGTATTACAAAGGCATGTCTGCTGGGTGGTAAATAAATAACTAAAATACTAAGTCCTCCCCCCTCCTCCCAATTAAGGAGTTTATCTTCTCACTAGGCAGACAAGGCTTATGTGTACTAGAACTCATTGAGAACAATATAATATGGCACTTATAAATGGTGGGGAGAATATTTGGGGAAAGTCCTCCCTCTTTTGCATTGTTGAAAAAGAGTACAAGTAAAGAAAGGGTCACCCACCCAATCAAACTGATTAAGTCAACCAGTGGAGTATCATTATAAATTTTAGCCTGATTTCCAATATCCTGTGTGAAAGCCTGAGCACTGGACTTAGCTCACAAGAGTGTGTCAAATCTGATCCTATAAAATAATGTCTAGTAAAAGAGGTCTTCTCTGACACTGTGTCCACACTACCTTGCAACTCCCCATCCCTTTAATCTCACTGCTCTTTAACATGATTTATTTTCTTTCTTCTCACCACCTGACACCATATATTTATTTGTTCTTGTTTTCTTGTTTTGATTTATTTTCTGCCTCCCTCAACTAGAATGTAAGTTTGAAAAGAATAAGGACTTTGTTTTGCTTTGTTGTTGTATCCCTGGTCAATAACAGGGGCTAGCAATTGGCAAACACTGAATAATGTGTTAAATTCATGAATAATAAAACACTAGGTTGAATAGAATCCATTCTTTAACTGAGGGACTCGGATTAGAATGATCCTTTAACAGTTCTTTAATAGTATCCATTCTTGACTGGAAAATACCACCTAACTCACCTCTGCCAATTTTCAGAAACAACGTCCCTGCCCTTTTACCAAATCTTTTAATTGGAGAAACTGCAGCCTCACCCACCGATTGTCCCTGGGGAATATGACCAAAGGCAAGAGCCATGCCCTCATCAAAAACTCTCTGAGAGTCACCACAGGAGGCTGTCTCAGTGGGCCTCACTTTGGGCATGGCTGACTCCGACCTAGAGAATCACTAGCTCATTTCCAAATGTGCTGTGTCTGAGAATTGATCCAGATAAACCACCCCACATCCCAAGAGGCCCCACACCGGATCCATTCAGCTGTGACAATGTGCCTAAAAGTTACTGCAGGTTTCACTGAAGTACAGAGGAAATGTCAGACTTCCTCTGCATTATCAGACACACGTCTTACATGGTTTCTTTATTGGGTTTTATATCTTGAGGGGGGGTCTTAATAGGATGAAAGGGAGGCTTGCTAGGTGCAAATGAGTATCATTCAACTATTTAAAGGCACATTTAATTAAACTGGATTCATTGCCTGCATGGGGCAAGTTAAATGAAAACTAAATAGATGGAGTATGATTACATATTATTAAGAAGAGAGACAGCTCTGGAGACCAAATTCTTTTAACACAACATTAAGCTGAGCTCATTTCATATGCACAGTTTAGCACCGGCCTATAAGGAGAACGTGTTTTGAGAAAATCAGCAGAATGGTTATGAGCTCTAAACAGCTTTTAATAAAATGCAATGTTTCAGGGAAGGAGCAGCTTCTAAACTTCACTTAAATATGCTAATTAAAGAAAATGAAGTTTCCCACTGATTCCGGGTTCTCTTTGTTTTCCAGTTTTTATGTTCATCTCATTCAGGCTACTTTCTACCTTTTTTTTTTTTATAAACTCCCAGAAATGTTCCAGAAACCTTATTAAAAAGATGTCAGGACTTGCTGAGAGTTGGGGGGAAAAAAGCCAAACCTGAATCTGGCAAATTGATTACTTTAATTGACTGTCTGTGTCTTTTTGACCATAGACTAAAATAGCCCCAAGCTTCTAGCTGATTTCTAGACCATTTTGACCAAAAAGGCTCCATTAAGTTTGGCAATAATAATAAAAATAGTTGTTATCTTTTGAGTCTCTTGAATGGGGCAGGTGCTTTCTAGACAATACCTAATTTGGTGCCCACCATCACCTTAGCAGATAGGTATTGATATCCACAGAGATGGGAAGGACAAAGTAGTCATTGGTATTGCTGGTATTCAACTGAGGCCTGGCTAACTCTGAAACCTCCACTCCCTCACTGGCAACACCTGACCTGATCCCATCTGAGGAATTAAACCCTGTAAGAGGGAGTGATCTTTGAAAAGCATATAAGGGGCGCCTGGGTGGCTTAGTCGGTTAAGCGTCCGACTTTCGCTTAGATCATGATCTCGCGGTTCGTGGGTTCGAGCCCCGCGTCGGGCTCTGTGCTGACAGCTAGCTCAGAGCCTGGAGCCTGTTTCAGATTCTGTGTCTCCCTGTCTCTCTGACCCTCCCCTGCTCACGCTGTCTCTCTCTCTCTCTCTCCTAGAAATAAATAAAAACATTAAAAAAAAAAAAAGAAAAGCATATAAACTAGTCAACATAATTTTATATTACAAAGTAGGGAAAAAAAGCTCACAATGACTTTCAAAGAATAAAACCCTTAAAAGAAAGTTTTACAAAGTGCTCTTGATTGCTGGTCCTTAAGTTAAAAAAAGATGTTGAGAAAGATTGATCTCATTTACTCACCTCTCAATTATCTTTTGACTCTCCCACCATTCCTGGTTCTTCTGGTTGTAGTATCTTGGTGTAGCTTCATGAAATCAGCTTTCCCCTGCTTTCCATCCCTGTGGCTTGAGCTATGTCTACCCTACTGTTTAGTTCTATGGATTTGTAAATGACCTTGGTCTAGTCAACAGAGCCCCACATTGGCTTATTCCAAGAAATGAGCATCAACCCTCATACTTTTGGCTCAAACTATTGAGAAAGATACTGCCTTCTCAAGTAGAATCCATACTTCTAAGGATGCTAAGTTGATAGAATAAATGTCTGGCATTGCTAGTGGTTCTCTTGTCATCATGAGAAAGAGCCTTCCTGAGAATGAAGACAGATTCAGACATGGAGAGGCACAGAATCCTGACAACATTGTTTCAGAACCTTTGTCCAGTAATGTATAAACCAAACACCTCTATGTGGACTTTCCAAGTTCACAAAACAATCAATTCCATTATATTAGTAAACCAACCTGAGTTGTTTTTCTGTCACTAGCATCTGACAAATTATACCTTCCCCATCCCTACCAATTTTAGAACCAGAAGCTCAGAGAGGGAGAATGATTTTCTCAAAATTTTTATACCAGTTAGTAATGTATCTAAGCCTGGAACCTAGGGTCCCTTCCTCCCAAGCCAGTTATGTCTCTCTAGACCATTCATTCTTAAAGTGTGATTCTTAATGTGTGATTATCACTACTTAAAGTAGTGTCAGTGTCATCTGTAACTGTTAGAAATGCAGATTCTTCAGCCCCATTCTGCATCTACTGAATCAGAAATTGGGGGTAGGGCAGAGCAATCTGTGTTTTAGAAAGTCTCTGCAAGTGGCTTGGATACTTGCTCATTTGAGAACCACTTCTCTAGTTCAATATTTTCAAATTTTTGAAGTTCAGAAACAGTTTCTTTAAACAAAATTTGCCTAAAAGTTCAATATAAATACAGGTAAGTGCAAGTCACTTTGCTTGAAATGGAGATGAGGAGCCTAGAGACGTACTTTTTCCTGAAGACATACAGCAGCACCTGAAAACATTTCCAGGGACCCTCTAGGACCCCATGATATACAGTTTGGATAAGGATTGATGACATGTTATGTTAATGAGCACCTGCCCTAATTCACATCACATTAAGATATTTTGCCACCCACATTTATGCTCAAATTTTGTATAACCCCTTAAACTCTGTTTCAGGGTGAGCTATTCACAAATTTCTACATAAAAAGGAGACTTCTGAATATTTACAAAACCAGAAAAGGGAAGTTGGGTTTAAAAGTACAAAGTAACAAAGATCTGTTGCATATGAATTTAGCCTCAGTCCTTCTATCTTGACCCAGAGTTTACTTTCTGGGCCTGCATTCGGGGGGCTACGTGACTTTCCTCAGGTGCAAGAAGAAAAACAAAACACAAATTAAGACAAAGGTTAATGTTCCCTACTAACGGTTATTTATGATACAGTTTGCATACTTTGTCCTTGATATAATGGCTCTTCCCTTGAAACTCCCCTACAACCCCAAACCATGCCTTGAAAATAACAAATGTCATACATATCAGGCCTTTTTTTTCAGTTTGCAAATAGTTTATTGTCAAGTTGGTTTCCATATAACACCCAGTGCTCATCCCCACAAGTGCCCTCCGCCATGCCCATCTCCCCTCTCCCCCCCACATCCATCAGTCCTCAGTTTGTTCTCAGCATTCAAGAGTCTCTCATGGTTTGCCTCTCTCCCTCTCCTCCACCATTTCCCCCCTTCTTCTCCCCCATGGTCCTCCGTTAAGTTCCTCCTAATCTTCCTATACATGCAAACATATGGTATCTGTCCTTCTCTGCCTGACTTATTTCGCTCAGCATAACACCCTCAAGGTCCATCCATGTTGCTAGACATGGCCAGATTTCATTCTTTCTTATTGCCATGTAGTATTCCATCGTATAGATAAACCACATCTTCTTGATCCATTCGTCCGTTGATGGACACTTAGGCTCTTTTCATGTTTTGGCTATTGTTGAGAGTGCTGCTATGAACATTGGGGTCCATGTGCTCCTATGCATCAGCATTCCTATATCCCTTGGGTAAATTCCTAGCAGTGCTATTGCTGGGTCATAGGGGAATTTTGCTGTTAATTTTTTGAGGAACCTCCACACTGTTTTCCAGAGGGGCTGCACCAGTTTGCATTCCCACCAACAGTGTAGTAGGGTGCCCGTTTCTCC